>NC_056731.1:457601351-457901351 GCF_019279795.1 Protopterus annectens
ATGTTAACGGTGATTAGCTTATGGTCTGACCTGACCAACGAGGGGGTGACCATAGGTGTGGAGCATCGATTTCCCATGTAGAGATATTAGTATAGGATATTGGAGCTCCTGGTGGGACTATGGATTAGTTGATCCATGGTATTGGAATTTATGAATTCCAAGAACCGTTGGGCAAAGGTGCTGGTACACTAATAGTTTTCCCAGTTAATGGCAGGGTAGTTGAAATCACCCAGTATTAGGGTGTTTGGTTGTATATTAATATTTTCCAGTATGTTTAGAAAGTTGTAGTGAGAATCTTGGGGCATGGTGGGGGATCTGTAGCAAGCTACAATTTGGATTGCAGTCTTACCTAGTGTTAGTTGCACCTGAAGAATTTCAGACGCTTTGTGTTGAGCAACTAACCTGGTGGTTTGAATATCCTTGGTGAATATGGACACTCCTCCATCTTTAGTGTTTCAGTCTTGGTTTGGTGGCCGAAAAGTGTGGTAAGAGTTGTAGCCTGGTATTGCAGGGGTGCTCTCTGGAGCCTTGAACCAGGTCTCAGTTACTGCACAGATATCGATGTTCTCCATTTTTAGGAGTGCCTTTAGAGAGTGCATTTTGAGGTTTAGACTTCTAGCATTGAGTAGCATTACCTTCAGATTTTGCATGCTTGTACCTGTTACGGGGGTGGTTTTGTCCTTTGACCTTTGCCTAAAAAAAGGCACTATAGGGGTGGCAAGAGCCTTTGCCAGTAACCTGAATCAAAGGGGCGACAGGTGCAGACCATCTCTGGCAAAGCATCGTGGTCTGTCGATCATGTCATCCCAGGCTGACAGATACTGATCCCCTTTGAATGACACCAGAAGCTTAGCCAATTGTTGAAGTCAATCATTTTGTCCTTATATTGTGGTATCAATCTGGGTGAAGGCAGGATGCTACTCAGGGCTAGGGTCACACCTGCCTGGGCCACATGATCCGAGAGCTTTTCCATGTCTCTTTTCATGTAGTCCACGGAGGTACGTCTCAAGTCATTCACTCCAACATGGACAATGACAGAGTCATATTTGTACTTGTTGTGGAGTGACTTGAGTGCATGAGTTATGTGGCGGATCCTGGCACCCAACAGTCAGCTCGCTGTAATTTTCTCCTTGTTCAGTCTGGTGAGTGGGACATCAGTGTGCCTGACTATAGAGTCACCTATGACTAAAGTGTTAGGTACGTTGTCTTGCCTTAGGGGCTGTTGCTGGGTGGCACACTGGTGTTGTGAGGTATGTGACACTTTGGTTGTGATTGGTGTTTGTTTGCATTTCAGCTTCAGAAGTCCTTGTTGCTTGTTCAGGTTACAGTTAAAGGCCTCCGCATATGTGGATTTAGTGTTGCTATGTGTGGGTGTTGGTGTGAGTTTAGAGGGGCTATGTGTTGCTTGAGGTGTAGTGCGGGTGCTAACCTTCTCCTCTTGACTGTCTAGCACAATCTTGGGTGGAGAGAGCTTTGCTTCCAGTTTGGCTATGTAAGTGCATCTCTCACAGGTTGTAGTGTTGGGTAGTAGGATGAGTGGGTTGTCTGTGTACATGAGGCAATTGCTGCATTGCCCCAGTATGCCCAGATTCACCAGGTGGACAGGAGAAATCAACAGAAGCTGACCCATGGACATGCCTGGTTTGGTGCTTTTTTTTTTTGAAAAGTATAGGAGCTGTTTTCCCTTACCTTAGCAATATTTAGTGCCTATGATTAATTTCTCCTTATTAATGAGAGTTGAGTGCTTGTATCAGTTTAAGGCTTCCTAGTGCTTTCCAGCAGGTATTAGAGCAAGTGCTAGTCACAGGGATGCTTAAAGGTAAGATGAAAAAAAATGGTTTATCCTAAACACTGCAGTGTGCACTAGAGAAGTTAGATGTGAAAGTAGGTAACTTAAGTTTTACCTGTCTAAAAAGTTAAGTTTTAGTGGAGAGTCAGTATTTTTAAAACAGCAAGATAGATTGAAAGGAGGTGATCACTTTTGTATTCCGGTACTATGGAATACAGTAGAATGGCCAATACGTTTAAACAGTTGAAGGGGGGGGGGTGATTTCACAAAATGATAATTTAGTGCTTACTCACACAAGCCAGTGAAAGCAGAGAGGAAATATGATATATGGTCAAATTAACAAAAGAGGCAGTATTTAAGAACACGACAATGACAGGGTGGGGGGGGGGGGGATTTCTGCCTGACTCACAAGAGACCGAGCTGTGGGGTCTTTTGAAGTTTTAATATGCAGTTAAAAGCAGAACACAAGCAAAACACAAGGTAAAGAAAACAAATCACAGCACTCAAAATATAAAAAGGCATATGTGTGTGTGTGTGTGTGTGTGTGTGTGTGTGTGTGTATATATATATATATATATATATATATATATATATATATGAGTCTACTTTAGATAATCAAAATGCCACTTACCCTACTGTTAATTCACCGAGACAGAAGCACAAAAAACTACAGGTAAGTAACCACTTGTCCACCATGGAGAACTTTGCCCCTTTACCCACTGTATTGCAATCTCGGAGTTGGTATATTTAGTTGGGGGCAAAGCCCCCACATGGGTGGGTTTTATATGGTTCAGTTGTTGTGTTTTGTTGTGTCATATATGCTTCCCCTGTGTTTCACTGAATGTACATTTGTTCAACAAATGCAGGATATGATGTAATGTTATGGTATGGATGGCCGAATGGTAGATATGTCAGTGATATGGAATGTTGATACAGGTAGGTGGGGTTAGGCAGTTTAGAGTGTTTGTATGCATGTGTGTGCGTAAGTTTGTGGATTTTAGGATGTGTCAGTGATTTGGAATGCTGATACAGGTAGGTGGGGTTGGTGGGTTAGAATGTGTGTATATGAGTTAGGATTAGGGTCGGGGATAAGTGAAGGATAGGTTTTGTGTGTTTGTGGGCGAGTGTGTAGATTTTAGTGTTAGGTTAGGCAGGGTCAGATGTGTGTTTGTGAATGTTTGTTTGTTTGTCTGTGTCTGTCTTGTATAGTAGCAGTGTTACAGGAAGGTTTTAATAATATTAAGGTGTTGGGTAAGAGTTGGGTTAAGGGGCAGCATTTGGATTAGAATTAGCATCCATCAGTAAAGAGAGCAGGGGACTGGATATTCATACAAATTTGAGGCTAGTACTACATGAAGTTATAGTTTTATAAGACAAGGAAATAGTTTCCTCTCTCAATATTATTGTTTTTTTTTTTTTTTTTTTTTTTTTTTTTTTTGCAGCTGTATATGATTGAACTTCTTTTTCAGTGTTTTACATTCAACATTAGTGCAATTTGGTCATCACACACACACACACACATGCACACATACACACACACACACACACACACATATATATATATATATATATATATATATATATATATATATATATATATATATATACAAACATACACCCACACATACACACGTGCACACATGCTATATACAGTATTACTATATAGTGCTAATATATTACATAAGCGCTAAATCCAAGGTTGTGGTACCTTACAGCTTTCCCCTTACTCTGCGGTACAGTGATCTCAAGGTTATTATATGGAAGTTGCACGGGTGTACGGTCACCATCGAGGTGGCAGGTTTAATGTCATTAATGTGAGTTTTGAGATTTGCTGTGTTTACCTATCAGCTGCACTTAATTTTTCACATTGTAGGACTTTCAGTTAAGTCTTCTACTTCCACATCAAAGCTAACATAGCACAGCTAGCATTCATAAAGGAACACTAGAAGAGAAGAAAGGGATACATGCAGACTGCTACAGCAAAAACATCTACCCTTTGTGAAAAACTTGTCAGCAGATCTAAAAAAGTACAGTGTAGTTCACAAATGCTGTGGTTTTGAAGATGAGGGAGATGAAGTACACAGAAACAGGAAGACGGGGAGCAAGAACAATTAAAACAGAAAGAAACAAGGCAAGCAATACAGGAAAAGACACGGAAAAATGATCAGCAATTCAGACAAAAAAGTAGATAAAAACAGTTTAAATGTTAGGTATTAAACTAATATGTGTGCTCTACATATAATGTCATCATCATTATCTCCCCTTTTATATTTAAAACAAGAAAAAGAAATGTGGATCAACAATGGGTAGGTTAATATTTCCAATAAATAAACAGGTAACCAAACGCAAACACGTTTTTGCTTATAGCTTCACCAGGCATGCTTTTGGTGATTTGTTTGCTCATTGTAAAGCTATTAACATTAAGAACATTAAAAATGTTGTTTTAATATGTCTCTTGGGTGGTAATTTCCAGTATTGTTTTTTACTTTTAGACTCAACACATTTCCTTCTTTTCTGCAAGCTAGCCATCATCAACCCCCTTTTTCTCATTTCCTGCATGGGGTTGGTGTCATGTCAACTGCCCTCACCTCTCTTGATTCAGTGCTGCTTACTTACAATTGAGTGCTTGTTTCATGGGAAGAAAGACCTTCTATTAAGAACAGGTTTTAAACTCACAGTATCATTCAGCCCAGGGGGCACATTTGCTTAAAATTAATTAATCTGTCTATATTCAGTATTCAACACCATATCCCCTCCTCTAATACTTCTTTAAATGGATTTTATAACCTTAAGTGTAAAACTATGCATTTTATCTGAGCTTATACGTTTAGGTAAGGCATTACACTTTCCATGAACAAGCACCAAAATGTTTAGTTTCCTCAATTGCTCTGCTCTGCTTCACTGCCCAGTTTTTTGTACCATACAGTAGTACCAGTTGCATCACTGTTTTGTACACCTTACTTTTCAGCTTCTTTGGCATTCTTCTGTCACATGCTACCCTTGGCACTCTGTGGCAGTTTGCTGCAACCCTTCTGATTTTGTCTTTGACCTGCTCATTCAGACTTCCCTTCTCCTAAACCACCCCTTCTGATATACTGTAAACTGCTAACCTATTCTGCTATTTTCCCTTCTATCTCAATTTTCAACTTTTTCTGCTCTACTCCCATTTGCTGCCATAACAACTTTGCATTCCATCTCCCTATCATATGCTGAAATTCCTGTTCAGAGCCACATTGTTTGCATACAGTAGCTTTGTTGACATGTTCCCTCTGACCCATTTGCTTATGTAGCCCATCACTAGTATGAAGAAGCAGTGGGTTCAGAGCTGAATCCTGATGCACACCCACTTACACTAGGAACCCCTCAGAGAGTCCAAACACTGTTGGTACTTGTGTCATTGGGTCCTTGTACTTAGCCTGCAGTAATTCTATTAATCTTTACACGACTTCAAACCATTGCAGTACTGCCCAGATTGGCTTTCTTGGGATCTTGTCATATGCTTTCTCCAAGTCTAGGAATGCTCAGCTGGGCTCTTTCCACATCTCTAGCTATCTGTCTGACTGCAAGTATCCAGTTAGCTGTGCTGTTTCCTGATCTGAATCTGAACTTCTTACCAGGCTACTGTTTTTCCACCTTTTTGGGTCCTTTTTTTCAAAGTAAAGTCGACTCCAGAGATACTGTCTACAGTATCGTTATCAATATCAGAGCTCCTTGTATACCATCAACAATGCTAGAAACTGCATTAGTATTAGAAACTGTAACCACCAAAATTACCAGTATCATTATATTTATTATTACTTTGTACATTCAAATTCATCAGTTAGGACAATCTACCAAGACTTGCCTACCCCTTCACAATACAACAACATTTGTTTTTGCTAGTATAATATAAGATAACCTTACATTTCTTAACATATAACACATTGGGCAAATGTTGTACTTGTCCACCTTCAAATGTGAAATCAATAAGTGCTGACTGCCCCCAGACCAAGAAAAAAACAACCAAATCTTTTCAGCCTCACTTTATTCTCTTTCTAGTGCCTTGGCTTAAAAAAAAACTTCAAATTCACAGAATATCCAAAGTTTTCTTAAAGCCTGGACATCATCACAAAAAGTTTCAGTTTCTGATTAACCCTCACATTCAGTAAGGAAAACTAAGCTGCAGAAACACTTACCTTAGATATGCAGTAAGAAAGTTCTGCACAGCATACTATCACCCTTTTGTCATGCCCAGTCTACTGTAAAAAAAAAAAAAAAAAAAAAAAAAAACGGTCAAATCATTTTCAGCAACAGAAAATGTTTAATAAAATTAAGCCTCTACCAGTGTGTATGCTGATTTCCTATGTGATGATTTCAAGAGGCACAGGATAACTAGACCTCGTCTGGGGGCTCTCCAGCCTTCAAATAAAATGTCAAAAGGTCATTTGCTGTTACTTTATACTTTTCTGCATTCGCTATTTCTAAACCTGCCCGTTCCATCTCTCATGTGTCATGTAACTCATTCTCAGTCCTGGCTCGCATTAACAAAACCTGCTGAAGAGACAGGTTTGTCTCCCAGAGGCTGCCCCTTCTCTGGAATAGACTCCCCGTACACGTCAAGCAAAGTACGTCGCTGACCCTCTTCAAGCGCATTCTTGATTAGTGGATGAGCAACCACAAATTTGTCCCAGGGGTTCCCCCTGTGTCCCTCACTGACAGGGGCAACAGGTGCTGATTGTGGTTTCTTTTCTGGGGATAAAATCTTGGCTAGGCTTGTAAGGGCCCTAGAGCCATTAGCCTAGCAATCTCCTATGATCCTATGATTCTTAACACTCTTTCTAGCCTTTTCTTTCTTTCTACTGTTACCTTTTTTCTTACATCAGAAAATTTGTCACATGGGTATTTACAATGAAATATTTTCATTATCAAATTCTACTATTGTTTTCTGGTATTTCATCTTTTATTACTTTCCATTAATTAATTTTCAGTAATATTCTGCAGCTTCCCCTTCCTTTGCTGCCATTTTCATAATTTCTCCATATCTTCCATGCAGTAAATACTATTTCTTTTTCATGAACCATTATCTTCAAAACCCAGTGCAAAAGTAAAGATGTTAAGAACCGTCTTTGTGTTTATGCTCAGAATGCTTTTCTTACAGGGCTTAATTTAGAACTCCACATCATTCCAAAGATTATTTCTAACTATTCTTTTTCTAAAGAGGACAGTAAAGAAAAAAAAACAGCCTGCATGTACCCTAATTTCTTTATTATCACTGAATGGATAAGGTATACTTTCCTCGTAAACATCAAGTTATATAGATTCCATGCAAATATTTCCCTTATTTCACCTAACATGTATTTCGATGTCTTTCAACACCAACTTTCCCCTCCATATTTCACACCTAATATTTCTTTTTCTCTTCTTGTGAAATATAAACCACCTGTCCTGCCTTATGTCACCATGTCCTTTTTTATTTACACAAAACTAATTCCACCATCTCTAATAGCTTTTTATTAATTACTTCATTGTCACTGTTACCCACACCTTATTCCTTACCATAATCAAAGTTCAGAAGTATTTGTAAACATAAAGCAGCATAATGCAATATTCCTGTTTCCTTTCACAGTCTCTGCTTTCACCGTTAATAATTGAACATAACTGCTTCATTGGGCAACCTTGTTTGATGCCCCTCTTTCTTTGATTTTATTCCGTATCCATCCATTAACTAATACTTTTATCCAAAACCTCTTATAAATACTTCTACTGTTTTCTCTCACCTTCTTTAGGATTCCATACTGATGTTCTTCGTGTTTCACTGTTGCAGTCATCACATTTGGGTTATCTGCTTGCAGTAGCCCTCAGTAGGCCTGATTATCAAAGTCTTGGGTCCTGCGTCGGTTGCTATCTCATCTTCCATGACGTCAGGCAGTCAGGGGTATAAAGCATGCAGCCGACAACATTACATCAGTCTTTCTTGCCGTGCGGTGCCCGAAGCAGAAGCAGTTTGCAAGTGCCTGTCGGCCAACTCCTGAAATTTTCATTTTCGAGTTTCAGAACCGAAAGCAAGTACTCTCTCTCTTAAGCTTAAAGGCTATTCATACTGTACCAGAAGAGGATAAGGGACAAGGTTTCTACTCAAGACTTTTCCTGGTACCCAGAAAAGACAACTCATGGGATCATATCCTGGACCTTTTTATCCTAAACACCTTTTCTGGCATTTGTACAAAAGGTGCTAACTTGTCTGGGGTACACCATAAACGAAAAGAAATCACACGTGGTACCCTGTCAACAAATTATATTCCTGGATCAAGCTTGAATACAACTTCCCAGATGGCGTACCTCACACCAGAGAAACAAATTCATTTGACAACCTACTTCAAACAAGTGGCCACAAAAACCTTGCTGTCTGCAAGACAAATACTGCAAGCCTTGGGGTTCATAGCCTCCTGCATTCTTCTAATTCCATATGCAAGACTGCATATGAGGAAACTACAGTGGTATCTAAAAAGCCTATGGTGTCAACTTTCTCAAGACCTGGAAACAATGATTCCTATCATACCTTGCCTATGTCTAGAGTTCCTTTGGTGGGCAGAGGCCTGCCACCAAAACAAAAGACTACCTTTCACACCACCCCCTGCCGCACAAACCCTAACAGCAGATGCATCAGACTATGCAATGGGGCTCACTGTACAGAATGCTCTGACAGCCTTCAAGGACCACATTCTTCCAGGACAACTAATGGTAAAGACGGACAACACCACTGTTACGTGGTACATAAAAAAGCAGGGGGGTACACATTCTTACCCCCTCTGCAGACTAGCCATGTCATTGTGGAACACAGCCTTGAGGTACCAAGTGTACCTACAAGCTCAATTCCTGCCAGGAAAATTAAATACACTGGCAGACGGACTAAGCAGGACCCTCATGGTCCCACACGATTGGAAACTGGAACCAAGGATTTTCAACATGTTGACAAGCAAATGGGGAAGCCCAGATATAGACCTGTTTGCCTCTCCCCAGAACTACCTATTGGACAAATTTTGCACAAGGACTCCCCACAAACAAGCCTGGAAAGTGGATGCTCTGTCCTTCAGCTGGAAAAACCTATCAGTCTATGCCTTCCCCCCTCTGCCTCTGCTCTACAAAGTACTACTAAAAATCAAACAGGACAAACCAAGGATGATTTTGATTGCTCCAGACTGGCTGCGCCAACACTGGTACCCCATCCTGCGCAGTGTGTCATTGTTATCTCCATGGCACCTGCCTCAGATTCCTTCCCTGCTGTCCCAGCAGGAGAACCATATTCTGCACCCTCGGCTTCTAACACTGAACCTTGCAGCCTGGCTAATTACTTAATCTCTCCTTTACCATCCTTCAGCAAACCTGTGATGGATATCATTTTAGCACAAGGAGGACTAGTACTAGAAAATCTTATGCTGAAAAATGGAAAAGATTCTGTGCCTGGAACCAATCTCAAGGGATGAGCACAGCAGCACCCAATTTACCTCAAATTTTACAATAGTTAACTGAGGTGCTTCACAAGGGCCTGTCTTTTTCCTCCATTAAAATCCATGCCTCAGCCATTTCAGCTCATTATAACACAGAACCTCCCCTCTTCTCTCATCCACTGCTCAAGCAGTTCCTCAGAGGGGCCAACAGTTTGGGACCACCCAGGAGAGCTCCAACCCCAGCCTGGGACCTTAACTTTGTCTTGGAGAAGCTCACTCTACCTCCTTTCAAGCCAGCTGCTACTGCATGCTTAAAATTTATTTCTTGGAAAACAGCTTTCCTTTTAGCAATCACTTCAGCTAGAAGGGTATCTGAATTACAGGCCCTTATGGCAGTGAAGCCTTTCATCATCTTTCACGTGGACAGGGTGTCCCTCAGAACCAATCCATCCTTCATGCCCAAGGTGGTATCCAGTGTGGCTCTTAATCAGTCCATTCATTTGGCAACTTTCTTTCCCAATCCACAGAATAAAGGGGAACAGATACTGCATTCCTTAGATGTGCACAGACAACTTAGATTCTACTTGGACAGGACTAAGCATCAAAGGAAATCTGAACAACTGCTTGTGACATTTGCTGCAGGGGCATTTCTAAATGGATAAGCCATTGCATTCATTTCTGCTATAAGCACCATGGAAAACCTATCCCCCAGCAGATCAGACCTCACTCCAACAGGTCTGCATCTATCTCTACAGCCTTTCTCAGAGGTGTCCCTATTAGGGACATCCTAGAAGCTGCTACCTGGAGTTCTGTACATACTTTCACCAAGCATTATCATTTGCCAGTTTTCTGTAAATCCAGAGCTGGCATTGCCACTGCAGTCTTGCAGGGCCTTATAGCTGGCCCTAATGCTATCTAAATTCCTCCTCCCAACCATAGCTTTGGGAATCTACCCAAATGTAATGACTACAACAGTGAAACACAAAGAACATAGTACAGTTGTGTACACTTAGCATAAATGTAGATGTTCAAGTGTATTCACTGTTGCAGTCCTGGTTACCCTTCCTCCAGCCCCCTAACTTTTTTTTGCTATACCTCTACTTTCCTTTACTATGCTTAAAAGCCTTTTTGGTGTATATGCTTTTTTGTTGGAGGTATATCTTTGTGCTTTTATATTTAATTGCTTCCCATTAAGGGGGCACCTGACATCTGGGGCAAGAAAAACTGATGTAATGGCGTTGGCTGCTTGCTTTATACCCCTGACTGCCTGACATAACGGAAGATGAGACAGCAACTGATGCAGGACCCAAGACTTTGATAATCAGGCCGACTGAGAGCTACTGCAAGCAGATAACCCAAATGTGATGACTGCAACAGTGAATACACTCGGAACAGCTACATTTATGGTAAGTGTACACAACTGTACTTTCTAATATGTTCCTTAACTGTCAATGCTAATGCTGCCATATGCATTCTTGATATAACATGCTACTATTCTTTGTTCTGTTGTTCCTATTGTAATGCCATATACTATTACTTTCAGCAATATTAACGCAGCTTCATAATGTTTATAGGTAGAAAAGTAAGCTAGATGCTTTTGCAGGTCAGTTTGTAGTACAATCAGTTTCCTTTAATGGTGAGAATCAAACTCTGTACCTTGTGTATGTGAGATAAATACGTTAACCATTATGCTAGCTCCCCCCCTTAATGTCTGAAAATTTGAAAGTGACAATTTCCTTAATGTTTCTTCCTTTTCCACCATATACTTCATCTTGTACAACTTCTTTATTAACTGCTTCAACAATCTCCTTATAATATATATTACCATCATTATTTTATAATCAATGTTATATAAAGTAAGTCTCCAATTACATATATATTCTTTAGCTCCCCTTTTCAATAACATTTTGACACTCATTCATGTCTTCTCGGTTTTATATTCACTTTTTCATCCATTCATTCACTTATACTTTTTAAGAAACTTTCTTTTTTCTCTTTCTCCATTTTTTTGTAAATCTCAAATTCTATTCCATCTATTCCTGTTACTGTGTCTTTCCTACCTTTACCTACCCTACCTTTACCTATATTCACTTTCTATATATTAATATAATTTTCTAATATATTGCTTATTTCATTTATTATTTTTTATTTTGCTTTTGTTTACCGGGTTTGTCAAACTGGATTTAGTCAAAATATCCTTATTAGCAGGAGTCCATGGAGAAAAGCTCTAACATATTGCAAACATTTTTAAACAGACACTCAGTAATATAGATGAACAAATATTAAATAATATACATCAACAGTAACACATACATTTGCTAATTAGATTACATTGATATGAAAGTAAAGGCAACTATTATAGGATAAAAGGTACTTGCGCATTAGTAGATATTGACCATTGAGCATTTAAAGAGGAGTATTCGTGGGCTTGTCAGATAAGTAATAGTGATTAGTGCTTTGAAATTCAAACAAATGGAGGTGAAGGAAGGAACTAGGTAGAGCAGAAAATGTTAATATTGTAGGCAAGTGGTGGGATGTAAAGCAGGTCTTTATATATATATATATATATATGTGTGTGTGTGTGTGTGTGTGTGTGTGTGTGTGGCTATCATAAGGTTGTATTAGAAGTATAGAGGTGAGGAGCAGTGTCACACAACTATGTATAAGGCTTGTCAAACTATTCAGGTATTAGTGAAGACTGCTTGTGGGATATAAGATTTTGAATGAAGATAAGTGTTTTGACAGTATGTCAAGCTGAAGGTAACAGTGGCATTTATCCTGGAGATATAGTGTCTACCTTTCCTTGTCACATGTATAACCATATACAATATTATTCTTACTACTCTATTTCTCATTTGATCAGTATTAATCTGCCTGGTTCTCCCAGTATAATCCCCCAAATTCTCAAATCTTGTATTGTTTATTGGGACTTCTATCCCTGACCACCTGTGCGTTCCCACCATCCACACCCTTTTTCTTCCCTATTCCTGTTGAAACTGTTCCCTTTGCTTTTTGTTAGCATTTCTGATGTTTGATTTTTTTTTACACAATTCTAGCACTGTTCTCTCTTTGTTCACTTTACAGTTATCACTGAAGGATATTACTGAAAAAGACTCTTTTCCCGTTTTTGAATCCTGCTGAGCTGTTCATTCCTTTTCCCTTTTCCTATGGCTAACATATGGCCTTCAGTAGCTTTCCTTACTTCACTTTCACTTTACAATGCTTAAAATCGGTTTTCCCTATGCAATACTCTTTTATGCACTCCTCTTCCAAGTTGCTTTCTTCACAATCCAATTCTTCTTCCTTGGTCTCCCTTTCTCCTTCTTATTCTTCCTCACTTATTTTCAGATCAGTATTTTCATTATGGTTCACACTTTTGGTTACATTAATTTAAATCGTGTATGTCATTACTTTGCCCTTGTTTCATACAATCCCTATACAACTGCCCTATTTACCACAGCTAATACACTTGCATTTACATATTTTTGAAACATGACCATTATATCCATTAATTAAATAATTTTTATCACCACAAATAAAAAAATAATACATTTTTGGCTTGCCACTATAATGAACATTCTCCGTTACTCCATCTCTGTTCACAATACATAGTAAATGCTTCATTTTTCCGTCAATTTTCTGCAAAGTCACCCACATTTCCCAAGTACCAGTCTGCAATTTCCTTTCATCATAAAACTGTTTCACAGTGTGAATGTCTTTGAACAAATCAGAAACTTTTTAAAAAGGTCCTATTCAGAAAATGTGTCTGTTCTAAACTGCAACACTACTGTTTTTCTGTCAGTGTCTCCAACTGGTGCAAACACATGCAAATTCCAAGGATAATGTTCTGTTTTTTTTTTTTCTACACCTAAAGTATAAATCTGTTTAGCAGTCCAAATGTTTCAAAAGTTAACTGACAACATTTTTCATTCCCCAGACATTTAAAAGAATGCATACAAAATGCCGTAAAACCCAGAAGTGCTTCCATGTCCCAGATGTCTTAACTGTTAATTGTTATTCTTTTCTGAGGAAATCTGCAGTTATTTCAACCATGTCTCTTTCTCTTTCCAAATGTTTTCTCTGTCTTTCAGTACTGCTACATAGCTCAGTTTCTTCACTTTTTAGTGAACTGTACATGCCTGTATCTTGCAGCTTCCTCCAGGCTGTCATTATCCCCTGCTGGCCATAGACAATATTGCATTGTTTCATTCAATTATACATTTTTCACTACCACTGTCAATGAAATCACACTTGTTTAACTTAGCACCTTTTATGCAATTATTCCTCCTTTAGGGTTTGTATATGAAGTCCACCATATGATAATTCTATCCCTTGATTATGCATATTCTAATCTGCATTGTCTACAAACTGCATGCATTCCTTTGTTGTCTCATCTCATATCTCTGCAGCACACTGTCCTCGGACAAAGCTTGTACTTTCTCCTTCATTGTCTCACAGGAAGGATTTCTACAACCCCTCTACTGAAAGAGTCAGGGAATTTCCACAGTGCTGTGGCAAAATTATCTCTAACCTAACCAGTATGAAGACTATCGCAGTTCCCCTCTCAAAATAAGATATACTAATCAGGTCAATCAATCCATAAATGGACAGATAAATAACTAACCAACCACTCATCAATCATGAGTAGAAAACAAGAAATCAACATATTTCTCTGAAGCTGTAGTGTAGATGTCTTATCAACCGTTTGCAAAGACAGCATCAGCATGTCACACATAGGCGAGATACATTTCACAGGACAGCAAGCTGCATGAGAAGCCATGGAGAGATTAAAAAGACTTATCATGTACATATAGTCATAAGAAAAGGGCAAGGAAGGGGGTTCGTTGCATGCATTGTCCAAGTATCCAAAGGAAAACCAAAATGCCCAAATGGGAAGCAAATATTACTAAAGAAATGTTTAAGAACTGGACAGCTTAGAATAGAAAGGAGTAATTATTTCAAACAAAGTATGGTGGATGCTGAGAACAGGCTTCCTATAATGTAGTTGTAGGACCAAAACAATGACTGAATTCAGCACTAGGTGAAAAACTATTTTAGAAAAAATAAGCATGCAGAACAAGTGACCCAGATGGCCCTTTATTAAAGTCGCACTAGTTAGTAGCAAGCTTAGTGGCCTTCAAAAAGCTTGACCACTCATGTTAGATTTATGTATACCCATTCAGAAATGCCTTTTTAAACTTGGAGGGACTGACAACATTTTAAATGAAGTGAAATGTATTCCTTGCACAATTCTGAGAGGACTCATGGGAGTTTGCTAACTCAATCTGTACTTGTTTTGTAGAATTGGATAAGGCCTTTGGCTGCTTGTGGGAAATTATGCCGGCGTATGTCATGCCGTGCCTGCTGCTGCATGCTACCTGATCCTTCTAACAATGTGGTGAGAGTTGCGTCTGTATTCCTGGCAAGAAGTCATATTCAGTGTGGGTATCCACTACCACACAAAGGGTGTAGCTTGCCAACATTCTTGATTATGCTTTTCAGGCACAAGATATCAAGACACAGTTGAGGATGGGAGGTGTCTGATATGCAGACATAGAAGTAGCATCTCTGTTGTCTGTAGATAATGTCCTCCTTTTGCCCATATCTAATTACAAATGTATGTGAAGTGGTTGGGAGGAGACTCAAACCTCCATCTATCAGTCTACAGTACTCCCCTAGAAGTGAATGGATTGGAGAAGCATTAAGTGTCTTGGGGTCTGATTGAAAACTGGTGGCAAGGGGAGCATAAGCTCTGATTATCTGATTTGTGCTGGTAAAGCAGGAGGTGTGCCCATGGACACGACTCTTAGTTTACCTATCAGCGTTCCCATCCTTGCCTACAGATGAGCTATGGGCACTGGACTAAAAAGAACAGGGTACAAGTTGGTGAAATGAGGTCTCTCTGCAGAGTCAGATGGTTTGCACTTATAATGTCAGGAGTTCCATTACCTGGAGGACCAGTGGCTGGAACTACTGATATTTTGGACCAAGAGGAGCAAAGTCTGGTGGTCTGGGCACATCACTGTCACCTGGGACATCTTCAATGGGACAACATAAATCCACAAACGGAAGGAAAAACCACGAGCAATCCTAAGTGGAAGATCGTGAAGGCAAGCCAGGCAGTTCTTTCAAAACTTTAATAAATCCACAAGTAAACCACAATAATGGATAAAATCACAAACAAAGATAAGCACTTTTGTCCTGGCATCCCCAGGTCTTCATCAGATGAAAAAAGCAAGTCCCATTCTCACTTTTAAACCCTGTTTTTATCACGTGATTACAAACAGCTGGCTTTCTTAAAGAAATAAATGCCTGAGTTTATGTAGCTCTGTGTCAGGAAAGCCAATGTTTTTATATAGGCAAGACAGAACGTAGCTTAACTGATCATATATATGAACATTTTTATGAAATTAAAAAGAAAAAACTAGTAATGCATTGGCAAAACATGTTTTAATTCACCCCAGTCATGAGTTTAGATTTACTGTTGTTGAACACGTTATGCCTGGTAAGCTGGGGGGGAGCATGGACACTGCTGTTTGAAATTAGATAGTTGTTTTGGCAGCTAACCCTTGATGCTTTTAGGCTTCCAGGCTTGAATGAAAACTGTTCTACAGCCTGTCTGTTGAAAAACAAGGCTTTAGAGAGTTAAATTTAAAAATAGCTTTTTTTAAAAAAATATTTTATAAATTTTTAAAGTTACGTATTTATTTACTTACTGTATACTTGAATTAAAACCTAACTGTGAATAAGAGTAGTATGTTTTTATTGTGACAAGTTACGAGCAATATATATATATATATATATATATATATATATATATATATACATACAGACGCGCACACACACACACACACACACACACAGGCCTATACAAGCCTAGCCATAACAATTCCCTGGCTATTTCTTCCCCCAATATTTACCCCCCCCACACACACACACGCACGCACACACACATATATATGTATATATATATATATATATATATATATATATATATATATCCCCCCCGAGGTATTTAGGTAAAGTGGGCATTGTTATTTTTATTTTTAGATGGGATCTTGTGTTGTATTTAAGTGGTGAAGAATTTATTACAGCCCTGCTATCCTTAGGCATTTATTTCTTTATGAAAGGTGGCTGTTTGTAATCACGTGAATAAAAGAGGGTTTAAAAGTGAGAATTGAATTTGCTTTTTTTTTTTCATTTGATAAAGTCTTGA
Organism: Protopterus annectens; assembly: GCF_019279795.1. Classification (NCBI taxonomy): domain Eukaryota; kingdom Metazoa; phylum Chordata; order Ceratodontiformes; family Protopteridae; genus Protopterus; species Protopterus annectens. The sequence continues at coordinate 457,617,784 of NC_056731.1, forward strand.
GGGTTCTAGGACGAAAGCGCTTATCTTTGTTTGTGATTTTATCCATTATTGTGGTTTACTTGTGGGCTGCGGTGGTGGTGCTGCGGTAGCGATGTCGCCTCACAGTTAGACGTTGTCCGTTCGATTCTCAGTTAGAGCGTCTTCTGTGTGTCGACATGCGTGAATGGGCGTTCCTTCGTTGAAGGTTGTGCGTTAGGCCCGGCAAGCCAGCACGTAAAAATCTACTGCCAATCATTAGCGGACCGGAGTTCCGCTGTGGCGACCCCTAACCGGGAAAAGCCGAAAGACGCATTGTGGTTTACTTGTGGATTTATTAAAGTTCTGAAAGACCTACCTGGCTTGCCTTTACATTTTCAATGGAGTGTTTTCAGATATGTTCCAGAAGGAGGAGGTTCCATAGCTGATGCACAATATACTGTGGAATTATATGACTTGATTAGCTTGATGATTCCACCCCCCTACCAAGGATGTATAGGAATCAGTGGCTGGAGAAATGGAAATGTAATTTGCCCTGCAGACTTTTCTACTACTGTGACCCTCTCAAGATGTAGAAGGCTCCTGTGTCTGCTACTCATCTGCATTTTATTCCATTTAATAGCAACTTTTTCTGAACTTTTACTGATGCAAGAATTTCCCTGTCTTCTTTTAAAAAGTTGCCAATTGAATGTCCTGTGATAAAGGTATAACTAGAATATTGCACTAGCAAAATGCAAATTGTTTTTCTGATTTATATTTTTAAATAGGAAATCTCTAGACATATGTTAGATATGGAGACACTACATGATTTAACTTTTAAATATATAGCTGACCTGCATAATGCTCAAAAAATACACTTTCCATTTGGCAAAGAATTAATTATCTGAGAGAGGTCCAGATATGTCCAGATTTTTTAAGGCTACATTTTCAGCAGTAGTCCTACCTTGCAAGCATACATACATACATACAGAGGATTTGGCGAATGTCCACAGAAATGCTTCCCCTGTCTCAGAGGAAACAAAAAGCTCAAAAAAACAGAATTCAGAATCTTATACACATGCTTTAAACAGACATCTCACTGATCACAGTACATCACACATACACAGTCACCATAACATGACAGCATGGAGCATCCATAACAGAAAAACTCATGCAGATAAAACTAAACCAGTCCAGACTCAAAGGCCTGAAATGATAGACATTGCAACTCCAAAAACATCTCATTAACTGCTAATTTACATTCTTCCTGGGACCTTGTAAGGATTTTGTGACAGTGTCATGAGTGCCTGGGTCCAAACTTAAGGGTATCTAAACTAGGCCTAAAGGTAATTATGATGTGTCCATTGCATATTTGGGAGATATACATATATCCTCCTGTTGTCTCTTTGTGAATTGTTTGTGCAGTGTCTCTTCCCAATCCTTTCTAACCTCTCCTGATTGATTCTTATAGTTATCATGCAATAGTTTATATACTTTACTAATTATTCCTTTTTTAATGGCAGCTTCTGTTCTAGATTCTATTACAAACTCTATCAGTGCTGGTCTTTCAATTAGGAACCCCTATTTCATTCTCTTTCCCTATACTCTGGCATCAATCCTTGATAGGGCAGGCAATTTGTAACCTGCAGTCCAAATAAATTCTTGCCCTCTTCCCATTATATTACTTTTCCCTTTCTAGTTATTTGCTTCCAGTACCTTGGTTCCTTTGCCAGTTTTCTCCAATAAATTCCAGCCCCCTCTTGCCTATTATCTGTATCCCTGACCACAGTCAACCCTATTGGCAAAGTCTCATTTCTCCATTCTTGTGCTGGTTTGGTTCTTAGAATACTCCCTGCTGTTTTATGAATGTAATACTCTGTATGATTGTAGCTGTTCTGCTTAAGAGTCTGCATCCAAAATCCCAATCTCTCCCTATTTCTTGAGCTTCCTCACTCTGTCAGCATCATTTCTTTCCACTTTGAATTATAATTTTCTGCTTGTGCTATGTATAAGAGCCTTAACTGTGCTGCTGTAAAATACCACCTCAAATTAGGTAATCGTAGTCCGCACTGTTCTCTTGGTAGAATCAGCTTATCCCACTTGACCCTTGCTGTCTTCCCTTCCCAGATAAAATCCTTCAACTCTTTTTTAATTGCTATCCACAACTTCTCCTCCAGTTGATAAGTATGCCTGACCTGTGTATAAGGCTAAAGGGACTAAAAACATTTCAATGGCTTGTATATTAGTATCCATATCAATATAGCAAAACTTCTGGTTTCTCAATTTTTGTATTATCATCTTAGTCACTTTCCACATACCCTTAGCTGCCATCACAGAGTCATTTCTAATCCATACTCCTAAATACTTCATTTTATCATGTCCCCATAAATATGACTATTGTTGGACCATTTCGCATGTGGGTGCATAATTTACCACTATTGCCTTTGTTTTAGCTTCATTAATTTTGTATCCTGAGAAGATTTGAAATGGTCTTCAAATGTTCCTCAACACTGTAATGTCCCTTTCTGTTTTTTTCATGTATAAAATAATATCATCTGCAAATAGAGTCAGCTTTTCCTGACTACCATACCAATTATGTCCTTGAATTTCTGAGTCCCTTATTTTCTTTGCCAGTGTTTCTAAATATAATGCAAACAACAAAGGGGAATGCAGACAGCCTTGCCTAGTTCCTCTACTCAAGCAGAAATTATTGGAGATGACCCCACCCACTTTAATTCTCACCTCCAATCCCTCATATATTCTTCTAATCAACCTTATAATTGTATCAGGGAAAGCAAATTCTTCCATTGCCCTGCTCATGAAGTCCCAGTCCACTCTGTCAAATGTTTTCACTGCATCAAGACCCACTAATAAAAGTGGTACTTTCTTACATTCTTCTTCCCTCTGTTTCATCAGTGTTCTGTTAATATTGTCAAATGTTTACCTCCCCTCCACAAAACCACACTGATCCATATCTATCAATTTTGGTATCACTTTTGCCATTCATTTAGCCATTATAGACATAAACACTTTATAATCATGGTTTAGTATTGAAGCTGGATCCAATGGAACTTTACCTTCTTTAGGTATTGCCAGTACCAACTGCCTTCTTCCAGGATGCTGATACTTCTCCTCCTCTTAAAATACTGTTAAAACAAAACTTTCCTTATCTTTATCAGTTTTTTTTTCTCCTAACTTCCAAACTTCCACAGGAATACCCCTTGTTCTTGGGCACTTTCCTGTAGATGGTTATACATAGCCATTTTTATCTCCTTCCTTTCTATCCTAACTGTTAGTAGTTGAGCCCCATCTACCTCTAACTTTGGCATATTTAATTCTTCCATAAACATTTCCATTTGCACCTTTTCTTGATTTCCATATTTCTCTGCTTTATACAAATTTTAATAACATTTCTGAAATATTTGTAATACTTCTACAGGGACTCTTGTTATCTTCCTTGTTATAGGCTCCCTAAGCTTGGTGACTGCCCTTTCCACTTTTTTTTGCCTGAGTTGTTGTGCTAGGAGTTTTGTGCTCTATAATTATTATCAAAAAACAGTAGATTGACAGCAATCTGTCTAAACTCATGCATATTATCAAGGTAATCCCTTATTTTGTGTTTAGTATTCTGCAGTTACTCCTTTTCTTGTTCTGAGATATTCCTCCTATTTTGCAATACTTTAACATTTGTCAGTCCCTCTAAATTATTCTTGTTACTGTTTAGCTGTATTGACCTTTCTTTCCATTTCCAACCTAGTTTTAAAATCCACTTTAATTTTAACCCACTCCTTAGCTGTATTTTCAAAAGATAAATCTACCTTCTCTAGTAGCTCCTGAATTAATTCCACAACCCATTCCTTAAATTCCTCTCTTTTCAGCCGGTAGGTAGGAAAGCGCCAGTGTCTCACTTTCATTTCATTACCTAGCGTTTATATTTTAGTTATTATTGGTGCATGATCTGAAATAGGTATTGGGTGCATTTCAAGACCGTCAATTAAATGCACATGATCCTGAGAGATATAAAATCTTTCTAGCCTAGCCCAGTTTTTGTATTTCAGTGAGTAATATGTAAATTCACTCCTAACTCCTAATAATGAATTCACATCTTCCATGCCAAACACTTTCATAACTTTCTTCAGAAATCTACCCTCCCTTGTTATATTTTCCCTTCTAGGCCCCCCAGACACATTTTCACTATTGCAAACCAAATTCGAGTCTCCACCTATATAAGTAATATTCCTTGCTGAAAGATGATTATTTCTCCCAGAATTTTCTTAAGCTCCATTATAGTAGTTTTAAGGGGGGTGTAAATGCATGCCAATGTAATCCCCCTCATCCTCCCTAGCCAGTAGTCCCTTAGTACTATGTATCTTCCATTATTATCTTTTTTCCCTCTTCTATCACTATTGGAGCTCCTCTTGCATTTAATCTAAGTACTCCTCTTTTTCTTTGCCCCAAATATTCCATGCAATAACCATCCTAAAAACTTTCATTATCAAATTCACACGTTCAATTCTTTCCAGGTGTGTCTCCTGTAGCATACCTATTTGCACTCTACATTTTTTTAATATAGTTCACTACTCTTTCTTTTTTATATTTAGCTGTAAGACCGTTCAGATTGAAAGACATTACAGAAAGCATCATTTTCTTATATAGTGTTATTACCACATTTATATATATATATATATATATATATTTATATATATATATATATATATATATATATATATATAACTGCTCTTTTGCTAAATGTCTAGTTCCAGCTTTTATGTTACATGCATTATACTGTTCATCAGTTTGGTCTTTTATACAGTTGTTTCATGTTATATCCATTTGCACCTATGTCACATCTTACATAACTTTTTGATGTTCTTCATCTCACATTGCTGCAGTCCTTACACTTGGGTAGTCCGCTGTCCTCGGTCGGCCCGAATATCAAAGTATAAGGCTGACGTCGGTCAGGGCGCATTTGACTGACATCAGGACGTCAGGGTACAAATGCGCATGACCGACGTCATATCCTCAGTCTTTTTTGCCGCATGGTCCGATGCAGAAGCAGTATTGCAAGTGCCGGTTGGCGTTCTGAGATTTTTCGATTTAGAAGTTTCAGACCGAGTTCAAAGTTGGCTAAGTACCCCGTTGGGGAATATTTTAGTTTTTTCTTGCCTCAGTCATTTACCGGATGTCAGAAAAAGTTAATAATTGCATTTCTTGTGGGAAACAGATACCGCATAGAGATTATCATACTTTGTGTATTCCTTGCTTAGGGCCTGAGCACGACGTTGTTGGCTGTCGCTCTTGTGCTAGATTTAATAAACGCACTATAAAGAGAAGGTTGGATTGTGCAAGGTTAGTCTTTGGGAAGCGGTGCAACTATAAAATGCCGTCGGATGCTCCGACGCTTCTTCAAGAAGCGCAAGGACAAGGCAGTTAAGCCTAGGCTAGAAGAGCCGTCTGTACCGGACGCCGGTTCTTTAGAGGTGTCGGTGGAGCCGGTGGCTCCACCGGAGGTTTCTTTGTCTTCCCAGGGTGAGACCTTATTATTGCAAGATGTGGCCTCTCAGGAGACAAGTCAGGCTGAGGGGGCTTCTCAGGTTACTATACTCCCCTCCCTTCCTAAGGTGGCTAGGCCCTCTCCTTCTGTTTCAAAGGCTTCTCCCAGGGGCAGGCCAGGTTTAGCTTCAGTTGGTGTTACCCCTAGCTCTTCAGGTACTGTGCCCAAGAAGCATATGCTTAAAATGGCTGAAGATTTGATTTCTTTGATTAGGGGTTCTATGCCCCCTCCTGATAAGAGACCTAGGGTGGAGCCTGAGCTGGGGGGTTTTGAGCAGGCTTCAGATGTTTCAGAGTCTTCGGCTGAAGACTTGCAGGAGTACTCTCCTTATTCTGATTCTGATGTGGATGATTCTACTCCTTCTGCTACTCCTCCTGAGGATTTTTCTTTTCAGAAACTCTTCATTCCATGAGGGAGCATTTTAAGTGGGAAGGTCAGGACTTCTCTGATTCCAGGAAAAGGCTTAGGAATTTCTGTTTTACCCCAGCATAGGCCTTTGGCTATACCTCCTGTTTTGGATGTAGTGGAAGATGTTTTTACAGAGGCTTCTCTTAATCCTGATTCTTTGCCTCCTGCTCCTGTTAAGCCGGATAGGTATTACAGGGTGCCTGAAGCTCATAAGTATCTTTTTAAGAGTCCTAGGGCAGACCCAGAAACTGTTAGCCAGGGGCCTAAAGGTGTTAAGGCTTCTGTTGTTAAAAATCCGGTTCCTGCAGACAAGGAGGCTAGGGCCTTGGATAGATGGGGAAAGAAAGTCTATACTTCTTCTACTCTTGCTATGAGGGCTCTGAATTGCCAGTTTCACATGTTGAAATACCAAAACTATCTCCTTTCACAATTGAAGTCTAAGGTTGATGCTCTGGCAGTAGGTATTGATTGTAAAGAATTGCAAGATTAATGCATGTTTCTGAACAGGTGGGTAAGCATTCTTTGCAATGTGGTTTTGATGCTGTACAGGCCTCGTCTAGGGTGGCTGCCACTGGGTCAGTTCTTCGCAGGCACGCCTGGCTGAGAGATCAGAATTTGTCTGAACATGTTAAAACAAGGATTTTAGATGCTCCTTTACAATCTGATGTGTTGTTTGGTCCTCCTGTTGAGACAGTTTTAAAGAAAATGGAAGACAAGGCTAAGTCTATGCAGACTGTTAAAGATTTTTTGCAGGTCCAGCCTCCAAAGTTTAGTAGAAATTGGCCTACTAAAGGGTGGACGTATCCTTCTTATGATTCCCAGTCTAGGGGTAGATCTAGACGTGGTAAGGGCAGAGCTCAGGGCTCTTTCAGGCCTAGAACAGGGAGTTCTCCTGCACAGGCTTCGGGTGAGGGCAGGGGTCAGTCCTTTCATAAGCAGACCCAATGACCTTTTCAGCTGCCAGAGCCTGCTGCCTGGCAGCACCTTTGGGAGGAAGGTTGGCACTTTTCAAAGAAAATTGGAGTTTAATTACCCAGGACAGATGGGTATTGGATATCATACACCACGGCTACAGGTTTTATTTCCATACCTTGCCTCCTTTCAAAGGCATAGGTTCATAGGTTCATAGGTTCATACTAGGCTATCTGCCCGAGGGCATTTATAAGCCTAGCCCATCGTTTTGTGGCTTACGCCACCCCTTTAGTATGGGGAACTATACCCATTATTTTGCTGTGCCTCTGTCGAGCAGTGACACTGAGGTAATCCCTGGGGTATATCTGCGATCTCCCATCCATTGGTCAAGATTTCTCTTGAACAAGGCCAGCGAGGTGCTCTGCCTCACATGTACCGGGATTCTGTTCCACAGCATAGGGAGTCTTTGGGTGATGAATCTATCCCTCCAGCACGTCCTATTAATAGCCGTGTCGAGGTTTAAGTCTCCGCCCTTGTGGCTCTGATGGATCTAGATTTTTGAGGTGAAGCATATTCATCAAATCTGGGTTTGACATGGCCTTGTATGTTAGGCAAAGGTCACCTCTGAGCAAGCGTGCGACTGAATAGAGCTGGAGTTCTTTCAGTCGGGCAGCATAGGATAGATTTTTGAGACCCTTTATCCTTTTGGTGAGGAACTTTTGTGGCCTCTCCAGCTGCTGCAAGTGTCGGGTCAGATACATTCCAAATGGGGCATTGTACTCAATCATTGGTCTGATGAGTGATGAGTAAAGGGAGACTATAACCTCCCTTGATCTAGATGAGAATCCCTTCATGATAAGGTGGGCAATGTAGAAGGTCTTCCTAACTACTTTAGCTACATGGGTGTCGAATGACAGACTACTATCAACCTGGGTCCCCAGGTCCCTGATAACTTCTTCTGTGCTCAGTGGGTTGCCTCCTATTTGGTAACTAGGGGTAACCTTGTTTTTCCCGAAGGGTATGACTATGCATTTTTTGGCATTTAACTTTAGGCCGTGGCTCTGGCACCAGTTATCCGTTTCTGTGAGACCCTTCTGAAGGATATCTGTGTCAGATGTGTTTTCTACTATGGCGCCCAGTTTGCAGTCATCTGCAAACTTTGTCAGCCATAACCCTCCTGTGTTTGCTTGTACTTCAGAAAAGTAGATGCCAAACAAGAGTGGGCCCAGGACTGAGCCCTGTGGGACACCACTTGTGACAGGCTTTGAGTCTGACATGGCGCCAGCAACTCTGACCCTGTGGGTTCTGTCACTCAGCCAGTTTGCAAAACATCTTGTGATGTATGGGTTAACATTTAAGCTGATGAGTTTTTCAATGATACCCGAGTGGGGTATTGTATCGAAGGCCTTAGCCAGATCGAGGTAGGCTGTATGGACTGCCTTTCCCTCATCAATGGCTTTGGTGACTGTTTCGAAAAAGTCAACCAAGTTTAAAAGGCATGATCTGCCTTTGACAAAGCCAAACTGGGTTGGATCCAAAGTCTGCAAATTCCCAATGTCTTTATTTATGAGGTCCATTATGATCCTCTCCATGGCTTTGCAGATAAGGCTTGTCAAGCTAATGGGCCGGTAATTACCAGGGTCGGTGGAGGCACCGCCTTTGTGAAGTGGGACCACAGTTGCAGTGCGCCACTCCCTGGGTACGTATCCAGAGGTAAGACTTTGATTAAACAGCTGTCCTAGCTGTGGGTTTAATTCCTCATTGAGTTCGTGGAGCACACAGCCGGGACACCACCAGGTCCCCAGGATGCTGTTGTTTTTGCTTTGGAGAGAGCAGTTCTCACTTGGGCGCTGGAGATGTTTGGGGGGCTGCAATCATTTGGTATAGATATCTCTCCTTTGGGGGGGGAGGGGGGTGAGAAGTTTGCACTGAACCTGTCAGCCAGTATGTTGGCAATGTCTGTAGGATCAGTAATCTTCACATCATTTTGAACTAGTTCTGAGCATATCTGGGAGTTTCCTCCTAGGTTTCTAACATAGCTAAAGAAGGCCTTATGATTGTCTGAGTCTTTAGCTATTTTTCTCTCGAAATTTGCTTTGGATGATTTTATGAGAGCTCTTAGTTTTTTACTTATAGTGATCAAGAGTGTCTTACCTTTTAAGGATTTTGCTCTACCTTGTAGTGGCTTCCTCCTTTTGTTGTAGAGTTTGTTTATGGCTGGGGTCCACCAGACTGGACGCTTGCCTTTGGTACAAAGAGTCTTTGTTTTGCTTGGGATTGCCTTATCCATGCAGTCCTGCAGGTGCTGGTAGAAGGCATTTGTAAGTGATTCAGCGGCTTGAGTACTGTTTTCCTCCGGCTCGTGGCCTTAAAGGAGACCACACTAGTCTTTAGAAGTGTGAAGTCGGCTTTTGGGAAGTTCTTTACTGTGGTCTTTTTATTTCAGGTGGGGTGGGATGAGGACCTCCAGCGAGATTAGTTTGTGATCTGATCTCACCAGTGAGGGGTATACTTCCGGTGTTGAACATTGTGCTCCCATGTTCGTGATGATGAGATCAAGTATGTTATCTCCTCTTGTGGGAATGGTGACTAGTTGTTCCATGGCATTTGAGTTTATGAATTCCAGGAACTTTTGGGCTAGGGTGTTTGGGCTTGAGTAGTGTTCCCAGTCTATATTTGGGTAATTGAAGTCACCTAGTATGATGGTGTTTGGTGATACATTTATCCCTCTAGTGTTTTCAGGAAGGCCATGTGAGGTTCCTGAGTTTGTGAGGGTGGCCTGTAACATGCTACTATTTGCAGAGCAGTCTTGCCTACGGTTAATTGCACCTGGATGGTCTCCGATGCATCATGCGTTGCCACCAGTCTTGAGGTGTGGGTGTCCTTGATGAATATGGATACCCCTCGTTTCTTGGTATTTTCCTGATTTTGGAGACCGAACGCATGATACGAGGTAAAACCTGAGAGCGCTGGGGTGCTCTCAGGAGCCTTGGTCCAGGTTTGTGTCACAGCACAGACATCGATGTTCTCCATACTGAGAAGGGCCTCGAAAAGTGCATTTTGAGATTTAGACTTCTGGCATTGAGCAGCATTACCCTTAGTTTATTTCCTTTTTGTGTTCTAGGGTGGTAGGTTTAGAATTTGAGCCTTGCCTAAAAAGGCACTATGGGGTGGCAAGAGCCTTTGCCAATATCCGAATCCCAGGGTGACAGGTGCAAGCCATCCCTTGAAGCAGCGTGGCTTGTCCAGCATGTCATCCCAGGCAGACAGATACTGGATCCCCTTTGAATGACACCAGTGTTTAAGCCAATTGTTAAAGCTGATCATCTTATCTCTGTATTGTGGCATCATTCTTGGTGAAGGTAGGATACTGCTCAAGGTCAGGGTCATACCTGCCTGGGCTACATAATCAGAGAGCTCCTCAATGTCTCTTTTCATGTAGTCCAAGGAGGTACGTCTCAGGTCGTTTACACCAGCATGGACAATGACTGAGTCATATTTGTACCTGCTGTTGAGAGACCTGAGTGCTTGCGCTATGTGGCGGATTCTAGCGCCCGACAGACAGCTTACTGTGACCTTCTCCTTACTCAGTCTGGTGAGCGGGACATCAGTGTGTCTGACTATGGAGTCACCAATGACTAGTGTGTCTGGCATTGTGTTTGGCCTTAAGGGCTGTGACTGTTTGACACTATGACTGTGAGGTCTATGTGTTGCAGGTGTTGTGTTTTGAGGTGGTGGTTTTTTGGGTGTCTGCTTTGGTGGCCTCTGCTGTTTTGGTAGATTTTTGATCAGAGCCTCCGAGTATGTCTTTGTGTGTTTATGTGTATGATTTGAGGTTGTAATGGTACTATGTGAGACTGGGTCTATAGTGTGTGTGGTAACCTTCCCCTCCTGACTGGTCTTGCCAGTCCTATGTTGAGAGAGCTCAGCCTCCAGTTTGGCCGTATAGTTGCATCTCTCGCATGTATTTGTGTTTTGTGGGAGGAGGAGAGGGTTGTTCAGGTACATGAGGCAATTGTAACATTGCCTCAATATTCCCAGGTTCACCAGCTGAGCAGGAGATGACACTAGCAACTGATCCCTCGACATGCTAGAAGGATAGACAAAAACTTTAAAAAGATTCCGGGGATGTGGGTGACCGAGAAATGGGGTTGCCTTTTGGGGTGCTATCTATAAGAGTGCCGTATCAAGGTAATAAGTACTGTAGGAGCAAGTGCTAGGTTTAACAGATAGAGAATAGTCTACTTAGAGTCAAGTAGAGATGATCTTTTAGTTATAGGATACGCTGATTAGATGAGTAGTATAGGTCGAGGAAGGTAGTTTCAAGGAAAATTTGAAGAGTGGACTTTAGGTAGCCCGAATAGTTTAAACCTGCTTAACCGAGCTGCCCTAGTGTGCAACAGTGGCAACTCCGCTAAATCGCTAATGCGCTAAAACGTGCTTTATAGCAGGGGCTGGAAAAGACAGGAAATGACCCAAAATGGCCAATAAACTACAAGTTACTGCCTTAAACCACTCCTCTGAGGACAAACAGGCAGTTCAGTACTCCCTACTCCCACTAGTGAGTAAAGAAACTACCCTTGACCAAACAAGGAAAATGGAGAAAACAGGAACCAAGACAAAGCCCAGGGATCAGCAAAATCTGGTCTCTGGAACACTAGTTTAGGAAAGTATGGAAAGCAAGGATATTTTTTTTTGTTTTTTTTCAAGTTGTTTTACAGACAAGCAGAAAACACAATAAATGCTATGATTTTCGATTAAATGCTATCAAAAGCTAGTACACTTGAGTGTATTAGCCTGTAGTTTAACTTTTAGGCAAAACTTAAACTAGCAAGTGCAGTAAACAGTTTTAACTTATAAACACAGAAAAAACAGTGCAAACTTTGATAAAATAAGCAGAAACAGTAGTCGAAAGGCACAAAAAGTCGAAAAAGCCAAGAAAAATACTTAAAATCTGGAAAGGTAGTCTTTTCTGGTCTCTGCTGCTAGAGGAACACTGCTGGCCACCACGAGGAGCTGTGCTGAGTTCTCATTAGCTGGAAAAGCCCGCCACAGCGTGCTTCATAGCAGGGGCTGGAAAAGACAGGAAATGACCCAAAATGGCCAATAAACTACAAGTTACTGCCTTAAACCACTCCTCTGAGGACAAACAGGCAGTTCAGTACTCCCTACTCCCACTAGTGAGTAAAGAAACTACCCCTTGACCAAACAAGGAAAACGGAGAAAACAGGAACTAAGACAAAGCCCAGGGATCAGCAAAATCTGGTCTCTGGAGCACGAGTTTAGGGATGTATGTAACGCTAGGATATTTTTTTTTGTTTTTTCAAGTTTTTTACAGACAAGCAGAAAACACAATAAATGCTATGATTTTCGATTAAATGCTATCAAAAGCTAGTACACTTGAGTGTATTAGCCTGTAGTTTAACTTTTAGGCAAAACTTAAACTAGCAAGTGCAGTAAACAGTTTTAACTTATAAACACAGAAAAACAGTGCAAACTTTGATAAAATAAGCAGAAACAGTAGTCGAAAGGCACAAAAAGTCGAAAAGCCAAGAAAAATACTTAAAATCTGGAAAGGTAGTCTTTCTGGTCTCTGCTGCTAGAGGAACACTGCTGGCCACCACGAGGAGCTGTGCTGAGTTCTCAATAGCTGGAAAAGCCCGCCAAAACGTGCTTTATAGCAGGGGCTGGAAAAGACAGGAAATGACCCAAAATGGCCAATAAACTACAAGTTACTGCCTTAAACCACTCCTCTGAGGACAAACAGGCAGTTCAGTACTCCCTACTCCCACTAGTGAGTAAAGAAACTACCCCTTGACCAAACAAGGAAAATGGAGAAAACAGGAACCAAGACAAAGCCCAGGGATCAGCAAAATCTGGTCTCTGGAACACTAGTTTAGGAAAGTATGGAAAGCAAGGATATTTTTTTTTTTTTTTCAAGTTTTCTATTTACAGACAAGCAGAAAACACAATAAATGCTATGATTTTCGATTAAATGCTATCAAAAGCTAGTACACTTGAGTGTATTAGCCTGTAGTTTAACTTTTAGGCAAAACTTAAACTAGCAAGTGCAGTAAACAGTTTTAACTTATAAACACATAAAAAACAGTGCAAACTTTGATAAAATAAGCAGAAACAGTAGTCGAAAGGCACAAAAAGTCGAAAAAGCCAAGAAAAATACTTAAAATCTGGAAAGGTAGTCTTTTCTGGTCTCTGCTGCTAGAGGAACACTGCTGGCCACCACGAGGAGCTGTGCTGAGTTCTCAATAGCTGGAAAAGCCCGCCAAAACGTGCTTTATAGCAGGGGCTGGAAAAGACAGGAAATGACCCAAAATGGCCAATAAACTACAAGTTACTGCCTTAAACCACTCCTCTGAGGACAAACAGGCAGTTCAGTACTCCCTACTCCCACTAGTGAGTAAAGAAACTACCCCTTGACCAAACAAGGAAAATGGAGAAAACAGGAACCAAGACAAAGCCCAGGGATCAGCAAAATCTGGTCTCTGGAACACTAGTTTAGGAAAGTATGGAAAGCAAGGATATTTTTTTTTGTTTTTTTTCAAGTTGTTTTACAGACAAGCAGAAAACACAATAAATGCTATGATTTTCGATTAAATGCTATCAAAAGCTAGTACACTTGAGTGTATTAGCCTGTAGTTTAACTTTTAGGCAAAACTTAAACTAGCAAGTGCAGTAAACAGTTTTAACTTATAAACACAGAAAAACAGTGCAAACTTTGATAAAATAAGCAGAAACAGTAGTCGAAAGGCACAAAAAGTCGAAAAAGCCAAGAAAAATACTTAAAATCTGGAAAGGTAGTCTTTTCTGGTCTCTGCTGCTAGAGGAACACTGCTGGCCACCACGAGGAGCTGTGCTGAGTTCTCAATAGCTGGAAAAGCCCGCCAAAACGTGCTTTATAGCAGGGGCTGGAAAAGACAGGAAATGACCCAAAATGGCCAATAAACTACAAGTTACTGCCTTAAACCACTCCTCTGAGGACAAACAGGCAGTTCAGTACTCCCTACTCCCACTAGTGAGTAAAGAAACTACCCCTTGACCAAACAAGGAAAATGGAGAAAACAGGAACCAAGACAAAGCCCAGGGATCAGCAAAATCTGGTCTCTGGAACACTAGTTTAGGAAAGTATGGAAAGCAAGGATATTTTTTTTTTGTTTTTTCAAGTTTTTACAGACAAGCAGAAAACACAATAAATGCTATGATTTTCGATTAAATGCTATCAAAAGCTAGTACACTTGAGTGTATTAGCCTGTAGTTTAACTTTTAGGCAAAACTTAAACTAGCAAGTGCAGTAAACAGTTTTAACTTATAAACACAGAAAAACAGTGCAAACTTTGATAAAATAAGCAGAAACAGTAGTCGAAAGGCACAAAAAGTCGAAAAGGCCAAGAAAAATACTTAAAATCTGGAAAGGTAGTCTTTTCTGGTCTCTGCTGCTAGAGGAACACTGCTGGCCACCACGAGGAGCTGTGCTGAGTTCTCAATAGCTGGAAAAGCCCGCCAAAACGTGCTTTATAGCAGGGGCTGGAAAAGACAGGAAATGACCCAAAATGGCCAATAAACTACAAGTTACTGCCTTAAACCACTCCTCTGAGGACAAACAGGCAGTTCAGTACTCCCTACTCCCACTAGTGAGTAAAGAAACTACCCCTTGACCAAACAAGGAAAATGGAGAAAACAGGAACCAAGACAAAGCCCAGGGATCAGCAAAATCTGGTCTCTGGAACACTAGTTTAGGAAAGTATGGAAAGCAAGGATATTTTTTTGTTTTTTCAAGTTTTTTACAGACAAGCAGAAAACACAATAAATGCTATGATTTTCGATTAAATGCTATCAAAAGCTAGTACACTTGAGTGTATTAGCCTGTAGTTTAACTTTTAGGCAAAACTTAAACTAGCAAGTGCAGTAAACAGTTTTAACTTATAAACACAGAAAAACAGTGCAAACTTTGATAAAATAAGCAGAAACAGTAGTCGAAAGGCACAAAAAGTCGAAAAAGCCAAGAAAAATACTTAAAATCTGGAAAGGTAGTCTTTTCTGGTCTCTGCTGCTAGAGGAACACTGCTGGCCACCACGAGGAGCTGTGCTGAGTTCTCAATAGCTGGAAAAGCCCGCCAAAACGTGCTTTATAGCAGGGGCTGGAAAAGACAGGAAATGACCCAAAATGGCCAATAAACTACAAGTTACTGCCTTAAACCACTCCTCTGAGGACAAACAGGCAGTTCAGTACTCCCTACTCCCACTAGTGAGTAAAGAAACTACCCCTTGACCAAACAAGGAAAATGGAGAAAACAGGAACCAAGACAAAGCCCAGGGATCAGCAAAATCTGGTCTCTGGAACACTAGTTTAGGAAAGTATGGAAAGCAAGGATATTTTTTTTTGTTTTTTACAAGTTTTTTACAGACAAGCAGAAAACACAATAAATGCTATGATTTTCGATTAAATGCTATCAAAAGCTAGTACACTTGAGTGTATTAGCCTGTAGTTTAACTTTTAGGCAAAACTTAAACTAGCAAGTGCAGTGAACAGTTTTAACTTATAAACACAGAAAAAACAGTGCAAACTTTGATAAAATAAGCAGAAACAGTAGTCGAAAGGCACAAAAAGTCGAAAAAGCCAAGAAAAATACTTAAAATCTGGAAAGGTAGTCTTTTCTGGTCTCTGCTGCTAGAGGAACACTTCTCTTCTCTTCCATGCCAGACGTTCCTCCTCAACAAAGACTAGAGGCTCACAAACAGGTTTCTCTGTTGCTCCAACTAGGGGCCATACAGCCGGTCCCTCTGCCAGAAGTGGGCCTAGGATTTTATTCTCGCCTGTTCCTAGTACCAAAGAAGGGGAACACGTGGAGACCAATTTTGGATTTATCTATCCTCAACACTTATCTGGACATTCCCAAGTTCAAAATGTTGACGTTGCAGCAGCTTTTACCTCTGCTGGGCAAAGATCATTGAATGGTAACTTTGGATCTCAAGGAGGCTTACCTTCATGTTCCTATCAGACCAAGTTGCAGAAAGTATCTGCGTTTTCGTGCTGGGACTTCTCACTATCAGTTCTCTGCATTGCCCTTTGGCTTATCTACTGCGCCCAGAGTGTTCACGAAAGTTCTGGCTCCAGTGATAGCTTTCTTCAGACTAAATGAATACAGATCTATCCTTATTTGGACGACTGCCTAATTCTGGCTCAAGGAAGAGAAGAGCTTCTTCATCATTTGGAATATGTGATAGCAGTGCTAAGATGCCTAGGGTATTCTGTGAACGAAATAAAGTCCAGTCTAGTACCCTCTCAAGACATGTGCTTTCTGGGTGTGAGACTGAATACAGCATCCCAGATGGCCTTTTTAACCCCGGACAAACAAAAGAGTCTATCCCTTTACTTCCATCAACTATCTCATCAGTCCGGGCTGACTGCAAGGACAGTCCTTCAAGCCTTAGGGTTCATGGCATCTTGTATTCTGGTGCTTCCCAATGCCAAACTGCATATGAGGAAGCTACAATGGTATCTCAAAAATGTATGGACACAGCACTGCCAAGATCTGGACACTGTCATTCAAATAATACCTTGCATTCAAAAGGAATTTTGTGGTGGGCTCAGGAATGTCACCTAAACAAGGGACTCTCTGTGACCCGGCCAGAGGCGAGTCAGATTTTAACGACAGATGCCTCAGACAAAGCTTGGGGAGCTCATCTAAATGGAAAGTGGATACAAAACAAGTGGCCTGTCAGACTTCAACATCTACATATCAACATGAAGGAGATGTTAGCAGTCCAGTTTGCATTAATTGCTTTCAAGGAATTACTTCTTCCAGGGCAGGTGTTGGTTCTAACAGACAACACAACTGTCATGTGGTACATCAACAAGCAAGGGGGAATGCATTCTTATCCTCTATGCAGGCAAGCAATGATGTTGTGGGAGACTGCTCTCAGTTTACAGCTCAATCTTCAGGCAAGGTTTCTGCCAGGAGCACAGAACTCCTTAGCAGATGTGTTGAGCAGACGGATTATGGATCCCCACAAGTGGAAATTGGATCCTCATGTATTTCAGAAATTGACAGTGTCCTGGGGAACTCCAGACATAGATCTGTTCGCTTCTCCGCTAAACCATCAGCTGCCAAAGTTTTGCACAAAAAGGTTTCATCCCACAGCTTGGAGAGTGGATGCTCTTTCTTTCAATTGGAGCAATCTTCATGTGTACGCCTTTCCACCTCTGCCTCTCCTCCTAAAGGTACTTCTAAAGGTCAGACAGGACAAGCCAAGGATGATTTTAATAGCTCCGGATTGGCCTCGACAACACTGGTACCCATTACTGAGAAGTCTGGTGCGGAAGCCTCCATGGCCTTTGCCTTCGATTCCACACCTGTTGTCGCAGGAGGACAGCCATTTGCTAAATGTCAAGCTTCACTCTCTGCACCTAACAGCCTGGCATATTCTGTTTTGAACCATAGTGGGCCTCCACTTCCTCAGCAAGTTTTGAATGTTATTTTGGAAGCTAGGAGGCCTAGTACAAGGAAAGTGTACGCAGACAAATGGAAGAGATTTTTGTTTTGGAGTGCAGCAAATGATTTTGATGTTTCTGAGCCTAATTTATGTGTGGCTCTTCAATATCTTACTGAGTTACTAGACAAAGGTTTGTCTTTCTCTTCTATTAAAGTTCATGCTGCAGCAATTTCAGCTCACTATGATTGCAACCCACCATTGTTTTCTCATCCTTTGTTCAAGCAATTTCTTAGAGGGGCAAAGAATATAAGACCCCCACGAAGAGCTCCTACTCCTGCTTGGGATCTCAATTTTGTGTTGGAGAAACTCACTCTACAACCTTTTGAGCCTGCAGCTACTGCTGAGTTGAAATATTTATCATGGAAGACTGCTTTTTTGTTGGCCATTACCTCTGCAAGAAGGGTTTCTGAATTACAGGCCCTTATGGCGGTTGAGCCTTTCTTGATTTTCCATAAGGATAGGGTATCATTACGTACTAATCCTTCCTTTATGCCTAAGGTGGTTTCTAGTGTGGCTTTAAACCAAACTATTCATTTGCCTACTTTTTATGCAAATCCCCAAAATAAAGGGGAAAAGATTTTGCACACTTTAGATGACCACAGGCAGTTGTGTTATTATTTGGACAGAACTAAAGGGTTCAGGCAGTCTCAGCAGTTGTTTGTTTCTTTTGCTTTGAGTTCTCAGGGCAAGCCTGTATCAAAACAAACTATTTCTAAGTGGATTGGGTTTTGCATTGCTTTCTGTTATTCCCATCATGGCAAGGAGATTCCAGCTGGGATTAGGCCTCATTCCACTAGGGCTACTGCCACTTCAACAGCTTTTTTGAGAGGAGTGGCAACCAAGGATATTTTGGAGGCAGCTACTTGGAGTTCTGTGCATACTTTCTCTAGGCATTATCACCTGCCACTTTACTCTAAGTCCAGGGCTGGTTTTGCCACTGCTGTTTTGCAGGGCATTTTGGCAGCTCCTGCTTCCTTGTAGTTAGCCATCCTCCCTTTCCTCTGCTTTGGGATTCTACCCAAGTGTAAGGACTGCAGCAATGTGAGATGAAGAACATAGTACAGTTTTGTACCTACCATAAATGTAGATGTTCGAAGATCCACATTGCTGCAGTCCAATTTACCTCCCTCCTTCCCCTCTGTAGTTAGAGGTGGTTGTGTGGATTGGGTTGTACATTTTGTGTATATTGTATATATGGTACATATAGTTAGTGCAAGGGTGGTTGGTTGGTTGTTTGCTGTCTTTTGGTTTTGACCTTTATTTTTAGGGTCTTCTGACATCTGGGGCAAGAAAAGACTGAGGATATGACGTCGGTCATGCGCATTTGTACCCTGACGTCCTGATGTCAGTCAAATGCGCCCTGACCGACGTCAGCCTTATACTTTGATATTCGGGCCGACCGAGGACAGCGGACTACCCAAGTGTAAGGACTGCAGCAATGTGGATCTTCGAACATCTACATTTATGGTAGGTACAAAACTGTACTTTTTTTGAAAGCCCTCAAACAGAACAAATAACCCCCTAAAAAAACCCTCATAAAACCTATGAACTTTATAATAACACACAAAACTATGTGCATCTTCAGATATTGAAGTTTGTGCTTCTAATAAGAACATAAGTTCGAAGTTGATATCTACACAGACAAGCTAAAGTTAACCAAAAAGAAAGGTTAGTCATGCTAAAATGCATGGTACAACCTGTGCTATTAGTAAGTGCTATTTGATTTTTTATGTCTCTATAACTGTCCCAGTTAAGAAAACACTTGAATGTTTTCAGTAAATACTTTCTCCAGGCCATTTTTCATTAGCAAATTGTCTTCTAGTGACATGCAAACCAGACACAAAACTGCTAAGCGTACCTTTTTTATCAGAAAAAAAAGCCTTACAATATTCAATATTCTTTTTCATTTACATGTTTGTAATAAACTTGCTACTGAATAACGCCTAGGGTTTTTATCCAGTCATTTCCCTATTCAAGCATGGGAAAAAGCACACTGATTTTTATTTTGTCATACTTTCTTAACCAGACCCTTCTGCTCTCCCCCATCTCCTCCCCTCGTTTTTTTCATTGCAGTGCGCACATTTCTCAAAACTGAATAAAGAAAAAGAGAGAAGGGTGAACAAGAAAAACAAAAACCTGAGAGAACTTTACTTCAAGTCTTAACTGGTTTAATATTATCTTTAAAGCTGTGACACCTGGAAAAAACTCTGATTGTTTTCAGGGAACATCATGTCCTAGTCAATTTCTTTGTTCTTTTTTTCTTTTCCCTCAGCCAGTGCCCTTCCATCAGATGGTCTCCAGTTTATCTTTATCAGATTGTCTCCATGGGAGTATGAAGACCAGTTGCAGAAATGCTACTTAGTATACATATTTGCAAGTGCTAGAAAAAACTTATAATATTCAATATTCTTTTTCATTTACTTGTGCTCTGTTTTAAAACAAAGGTCCTTAATCAGTCATTTTCCCATGCAAGAATGAAAAAAGCACATTAATTTGAACGCTGTCATGCCCCCTTAACCAAGCTTCCTTTTCCTTTTTTTTTTTTTTTGTTAATCATTACATTACCTATGTTTCTCAGAACTGCACAAGAAGAAAAAGAGAAGAGGAGAGTAAAATAAAAACACCTGTTTACAATCCCCATTACACCCAAAAATAGCATGCAAAGAAAACCATGCAATACAGATACAATACTATAAAGAAAAGAAAGTGTTATCTCTACTTACAGTAAGCATTCTCCTGTCTTCTCCTCCCCAAAACATTTTTCCGAACATTAATGATATGAAGTAGGGCATATACTTGAGTCCCCCACTCAGCAAGCAAATTTTGAAGTCCACTGTTTCCAGAGTTTCTTGTGCTGTCGTATTTCACAAATATAATTAATGCATTGTAATCCCACATTAAGTTACTGATTTTATTACTGTTCTTCTTCGTCACCCAAATCCTGTTTCTGCTTCATTTCCATCATACTCTCAATTCTTCTAGTCAACTGTCATGCTCCCTAAACTTTCCTTCAACATTTTCTGTTGATATACTGGAAAAGGTTTCACAGGTGCAGTCTCTCTGTAGTCTTTATTAGCAGAGGAGTGAGAAGCCAAATCTCCTGTTTCACAGCTCAGTTTTTGCTGGACAAACTCTTGTATTTCCTCCTTAGCATGCACTTCATCAAAAAATTATTTTGTCTCTCCAGGGAAGAATACCTTGAAGATAGGTGGATACAGCAGTTTGAATCTCAAACCTGCATCTCAGCATTCTCTGAATAGAGGGATGAATTTACTTCTCTTTTGCCTGGTTTACAATGAGTAATCATTCTCCACAAACACTCTGCTGTCACCTACTTTTAGTATTTTGTCCTTCTGCCACAGCTTTGACAAAATCAGTTCTCTCTGCTGGTAATATTGCATCCTTCTATTAAAGGTCTAGGTTCCTTTCTTATAGCCAGGTTTGGAGCATACACAGAATGTGCCCGATTAACTAAGTCCTGCTCTGGAATACCAGTCCAGTTGCTTATTTGCACTTTCATAAATGTAATGCAGTCTGTTCCTTCCATCTTCTCTAGTATAGCTGAAAATTTCAGATTTTCCCTATGTCCTCTGTCCTCTATTTCTATTATTTTTGAAACATCTCTTCCTGAGCAGTCTTATATTCAGCCAACCTTTTCTTAATTTTGACCTCTGGTTTTTGCAGCTTTATCATCTCATCTGAATATCTGTTTAAAGCTTCTTCCATTTGTTCCAGCCTTTTGTTGTTTGTGTTAATACACTCTATCAGTGTTTTGTTTGTTTTAACCAGGCCTGTATGCAGTTGCTTTATGCCATCCTGTAGGTTACTGGAAGTCATGTCTGAAGGTTGCATTACTTTTTGCTGAGCAGCTGCAGGACTCTCCCTAGTCAGTGTTTCTTTCTCACTTTTTGTAGCTGATTTTTTCCGGTTCTTCTATATTTCTTTAATCCTAGCATCCAGGCAATGTACTTACTAGCCAGTTACTGAAATTCACCCATAAACACGTCTACTGGCCTTTTCTGCTGAGTTTCTGTTTTAACACTGGGAAAGCTAAAAGAAAGCTGTTACTCAGTGTGCAACCATCTTGCAACTCAGGGCTCGAAGTCAGTTATTGACCCACATGTATTTGGCAACACTGCTTATTTAAGAGTAGAAGAACTAGCTTTGAAAATCATCTGGAAGAATGCCGTTATGACTACAAATTCCCTCAGATGAATGCTGATGGTCAAGTATCGATTTACAGTTGCAAAGTAATGCAAAAGTTACTATTCCTCTGGGAGTTGCTTTTCACCACGGAAAAGCATTGCCAGTTCATGAATGATCCAGAGGCTAAACAGAGGATAGCCACTGAATAGGGATGAATCCATAAGGTATGCATGAACTGAATCCTGCATTTGCTCCTCACTGACCATGAAGTGATCCTTTTGTTCTCTGTGTAAAAATGGATGGCTTCTTTTCTCTTGGGTGGGAGAAGTTTCAATGTGTTGATTTAGACTCAGGGAAATGTACCTTCCTGATTGCTGTTCTCCATAGCAAATCACTGCCAGCGTGGTTCTGTGTTTTGCACCAACAGTAATCCATAGGTTTGGGCCTTTATTTCCTCTCTGTGGGTATTTGACCATAGGGTTAATATTTGTAATTAAGAGGGCTATGGAGGAAAGCTCCCACATGGAGGGCTTACAAAAATGCTTTCAGTTGTTTATGTCCAGTTGAAGCTTTAACAAGTTTGCCTTGTCTAGTCAAAATGCTAACTGGAATTATCTCAACAGTGCATACTGGAAACAAAAACAGGCTTTTCTATGAATGTAAAGATTTTAATGCATATGTTGGCATTGAGTTCAGGATGACTTTATTTGCTAATCTGCTAAAATGGGTATTTTTAAGTCAGTCTTATTTTTGTCATGTTTGTATCCACCTTTATAAAGCCATACCTGTCTCTTTGTAATTAGATGGCAGCTGTTATATTTGTGGCTGTGCCCAACTAAACCAAACATAGTGAGCTACAGTGATTTCTGCCACCTTTGATTCCATACACAGCAAGCACTGAAATCAAAACATTTTTTCTTCAATCCTTCATGCCATTGGTGAAGATTCGTTCAGGGAAATGATATGTGATCATTTATTTCTAAACAATAGTGAGGTTAATATGGTTTGTACATGTTTGGAAATCACTCTTCAAATCCATTTTAAATTTTTTGAAGGCAGTATTTTTGTCAGATTAAAGGAGTGCAGCTTGCGCCCCATGTTATGCTAATTTACTCATGGCTCAATGGAAGAGAAGCTATGTTTTAAATTTTGACTTTATCAGTTGCTAGAACATATATTTCCTAATTTTTAGATGACATATTTGTTTTTTTTACTAATACAACAGAAAAATACATTATTTTTTAACACATATAAACAACACTACATAATTTTGAAGATCCACTATTCATATAAATAGAAATAAAATCAATTTTCTTGATGTTTCAATTTTTAAGTATGTGGATAATGTGACATTCAAGTCTCTGTTATATAGACAATCAACACATTCTAACACTTTTTTACATTTTGAGAATATTAATTTGTTGTATCAGTAGAAAAGCCTGGACAAAGGTCAGTTTGTACATTTAGCTAGAGTGGCATCTGACTTAAGATATTTCATGGATGAATTGGTTAAGTTAAAGCATGTATTTTTAGAAAGAGGGTATAATTATAGCAATAACCCACGCCTGGGTGTGGGTAATGCTAAATTTACCCACAGTTGGTGTGGTTTGGTCCCGAGGGCGAATTACTTTGGCAGAAGATTCAATTATATAATGCCATTGGAACAGCCAACTACCAGAGTTTATAAAAAGCGCAAAGAAAAAGAAAAGGACAGGCATCCAAGGTCCAAAACCGATGACGAGGCTTCCACTAGGCCAGTCACCAGTTTGCTGATTCTCAGCGAGGCGTTTTCGCAGCCCCTGACACCCGCTACCTCAGAGCCACAGGCTGCTTCCAACTCCCACGTGGAGCCAACTAGGCCACTGGAAACTCAAGGTATTGGACACTCGGAAACTATTCCCTCAGATGGGTCTGGAGCCGCTGAGCAGGCATCGGCTTCTGAGGTTGTTTTTAGGCCTACACAGTTATATGTAAAACCAACTTCAGCTTCAGAGGCAAAGACTAAAGCAGCTCTAAAGACAAAGAAACAAGTACAGCATTCTCCTGGACAGGCCTCCATGCCTAAAAAACAGATGCTTAAAATGGCTGAAGACCCAATTACTTTGATCAGGGGTTCCCATCCCCGTCCTGATAAGAGGCCTAGGCAAGAGATAGAATATGAATCTTCAGATCAGGTTTCCATTTCCTCTGATTCCTCCTCTGAACAAGAATATTCTCTTCCCCCCTGTGAGGATTCTGATGCTGAAGAATCTATCCCTTCAGCCTCTCCTCCTGAGGATTATTCTTTTGGGGAGACCCTGCATACAATGAGGGAGCATTTCCACTGGGAGAGCCAAGATTACTCAGAATCCAAGAAAAAGCTCAGAGACTTCCTTTTATTACCTCAGCACAGGCCACTCGCTATTCCTCCTGTTTTAGACATTGTAGATGATGTATTTTCAGAGTCCAGTCTGTCTCCAGACTCTTTACCACCAGCTCCTGTTAAGTCAGACAAATACTAAAGGGTTTCTGATTCACATAAATGTCTTTATAAAACCCTGCTGCTGACCCAGAAACTATCTCTCAGGGTCCCAAAGGGGTCAAGGCTTCCACTGCAAAAAACCCTATCCCCTCTGATAGGGATTCAAGGGTCCTGGACAGATGGGGGAAAAAGATTTATACTTCTGCTACCTTGGCTGTAAGAGCTTTAAATTGTCAGTTTCATATGCTTAAATATCAGCAATATCTTATATCACTGCTTAAACAGAAAATGTTGACAAATTTAGAATGTGCAGAAAACAAAAAATGCAGGATTTATTGCATGCAGCTGAACAAGTGGGAAAGCATACTTTGCAATGTGGTTTTGATTCTCTAGAGGCCTCCTGCAGGGTCGCTGTTACAGGTTCTGTCATTAGGAGGCATGCTTGGTTAAAAGAACAGAATCTGCCCGATCATGTTAAAGCAAAACTATTAGATGCTCCATTACAGCATGATACCTTGTTTGGTGTTAAAGCAGAAGAGGTGTTGAAGAAAATGGAGGACAAAGCTAAATCTATGCAAACAGTCAAGGATTTCTTACAGGTACAGCATCCCAGATTTAGCAGGAACTGGCCTACAAAGAATTGGTCCTTTCCAGCATCAGACAGGCCACAAAGAGGCAGATACAGACGTCCCAGAGGCAGATCACAGCCCCAAGGCTCATACAGGCCTAAACAATGGGGTGCTTCTACCTCCAAAAGCGGAGAGGAAAAATCACAGCCATACAGGAAACAGTCTCAATGACTTTCCCCTGCCAGCACCAAGCACTTATCTTCTGGCAGCTCCTTTGGGGGGAAAACTAGCACTTTTTTTACAAAATTGGCACATGATCACCCAGGACAAATGGGTCTTAAATATCATATCACAAGGCTACAGGTTCCACTTTCACACCCTGCCAAGGCCAAATGGTATGTCAGACCTGCCACGCAATTAATGGGCAGAGGCACAAAAACAAGTTTCATCCCTCATGGACATGAGAGCTATTCAGCAAGTACCACAGCAAGAGCAGGGACTAGGATTTTACTCAAGACTATTCTTGGTGCCCAGAAAGGACAAAGCCTGGAGGCCAATACTGGACCTGTCTATCCTAAACACATTCCTGGATATTCCAAAATTCAAAATGTTAACACTGCAGCAGCTTCTGCCCATGCTGGGCAAGCCTGATGCGAGGCTGTTATTGAACATGGTGCTTAAGTGGGGAGCCAGTTAGTTCTGAAGTTTGTGTAAAACGCAGCCTGGGATGTTGTCCAGTCCCATGGATGCTGTGTTTTTGGCTTGAGAGAGTGCAGCTTTTACCTGCGTAGTTGTGATTACAGGGACTCTGCATTCTTCCTGTATAGATATGGGCCTTTTAGGGGGTGAGGGGGGGGGTAAAGTTAGCACTGAACCTATCTGCCAGGATGTTGGCAATATCAGTTGGTTCTGTAATTTTCGTGCCGTTGTGCTGTAACTCTGAGCAGATCTGGGTGTTGCCATCAAGATTCTTGACATAGTTATAGAATGCTTTGTGGTTGTCCTTAGAATTAGTGGTGATTTTGTGGGTTGAAAAACTGGAAATGAGGGGGTTAATATGGCAAATCACACTGCAAGCAGATAGGGAACTGAGTTTAAACAACTGAATTTTGTTAAACAGTATATTATATCTTAGAGCTGCTGAGTTATAAATTGTTACTTCTGTATACATATTTTTATCATACAGCATTTTTTTAAAAATGTATCTTTTTTTAAAAAAGCATCCCTTTAAGTTGTTGTAGTGTCTACTTAAGAGCAGTACACATGCGTTAGTAACTGAGGTCCTGATTGGTTCAATCAGTTTATAAATAGTGATCATGTATTACCAGTGCATACTCTGATGAGGTTTAATCAAGATAGAAGTGCTTAATCTGTAGTGGTATCATAATAGATAAAATCAAAATGCTGAGTAGTGAATAAAAACTCAAAACTAACAAACATACTACAAAAATGGTAGCAGGAACAGGATCATAATAGAGTTGTTTAGTGTGGGCTTGCTTCACTCTGCTATCGCTGCAGTACTTAGTGACACATTTTTCAGTTTTTTCTGGCTGTTAGTGATTTTGATATGAAACCCTGGACAGATATAAACAACATTCGGTATTTCCTGTAGAGGCTTATATTCACTGGGACTCTGCTAGGTGAACAGAGGAGTTTTACAGAGTTAGAGGTACTATTCTTCCATATTTAGTCCCATACATAAAATGTGATTATGCCAACTTAAAAACATTTGATAACTTGCAAATCTGTAGAGTACACACACAGAGCAAGAACGTTTGAAAAATATGAGCAGTTCTTACCAACTATGTACAATCATAGCTGGAGATGGAAGGAGGGCAGCCTTTCTGCTAAAGTGATCAGGTCCTTGTTCTAACATTTAAATCATAAAATTATGGTAAATTCCCAAGTAACACTTATACACAATGGAAAAGGACAGTTACAGGATCTCCTGTAACACAGCTGTATCAAAGCCTGTCCTTTTCCTAGACCATATATCTAAGTTATTTGTGTTTACAGATGGTCTCCCATATGGATGATATGGCAGCTTCTAAAATGTCTTTTCTGAAATCTGTTGCTGCCCTATTAGTCAGAGCTCTAATTTTGCCCTGTAAAGGTTTGTTAAATCTCTCATAACAAAAGAAAATGGTGTGAATCATTAGACCATGTTGATTTAATAGGAAACAGACTTTTTTTTCCTTTTTGAAGGAAACAAATCTCAGCTGTATATGTATATGTATATATATATATATATATATATATATATATATATATATATATATATATATATATATAAAACATATGTAGTCAATGTTCACCATTATTTTGATGGTTACGGAATATCAAATAAAAAATGGGCTTGTGACCCTGCAAATTTGAAATTCTCATGCCAGATATAATAGCTACCAGATAAAACGCTGTACAGATTCAGCAGGTTCAAGGGAAGGTAAAGGCTATTTTTTCTAATGCAAAGTTCAAGTTCCTTGTAGGAGAAATGTGTGTCTTTTTTGGCATCAAATGAAAAGCTCCCTTAAATGAGGTCTTATCTGGATATGCTATAACCTGAGGGAATGTATATGCATGAACCTTTGCTGAAAACATCACTAAGTTAGAATCTCACAAAAAACTTCCTATAATCTTGGACCAGAACAGTGGAAGGTCCTGGTCCTTTTACATACTAAGTGTAAAAAATCTCTTCCACTTTTTGATCTTTTGGGCTCTTTTAGAATAACTATTGCCAAGAACCAGAATTCTGCCATCCATCATATGAGGGTCAGAATTTTGAGGCTGGCTGTAAGACCCTGCCCTTCTGCCTATGTAGTCGTAATGGTCAGCAGCTTCTGAAAGAAGCAAATCACACAGGAGCTGCACTGCCATATGCACAGCCTACAATAAAGGAGGACAAACAACTACACTCCCGAAGAAGAAAGTAAGTACAGCATTGCAGTACAGAGAGAAAGACATATCCTAGATGACTGAAGAATAAGCATGCTTGTGGTATTGTATAAGAACAAAGGTGACATTCACAACTGTGGGCAGTACGGAGGAATCAGACTCCTGTCACACTGCATAAAGGTTCTAGAGAGGGTGAGTGATAAAAGGATATACTGAATAGTAGAAAGTAAGATGGGAGATGAGCTTATTGAATTCACATTAGCATGCACCACAACCAACCTGATGCTTGTAATGAGACAAATAGTGGAAGAAATGATAGAATTCAACTAGTCTTTCCTAGATATGAAGAAAACATATGACAAAATCCAAGAAAGCTAATTTGGGCTGTCCTGCTTCCAGGTGTGAAGTCCTGGAAACATTGGTAGAATTAGTGCAGGCTATATACAAGGACCCAATGACACAAGTATGAACATTGTTCAGACTCACCGAGGGTTCCCATTGGGAAGAGGGGTTTATCAGGGTTCATTTCTGATCCCATTACTGTTCATTCTGGTGATAGATTACATTAGCAAGTAGGTCAGAGGGAACAGATCAACAAAGCTGTTCTACAGTACAATGGTTTTCTTGGCCAAGAAAGTGCTATCAGGTTTAGATTGACTTTATCTTTCTATAAGTCAGAGGAAAGGGAGAAAGTATACATTAAGGTCTGAGGTCATCTAAAGGAAAAAAAAAACATTCATTGTTAGCACTGTTGTAGGGAATGAGAGAACAAAACTTTTCCACATGATTTTTATAGCATGTGGCAAACATATATGTAATCTCCTCAAAGATGTATGACTGTAATTTCCACTTGTGAGCTACTTTTAACTTCTTACTGAAAGTATCTGCCAAATGATTCTGCATAACTAGCACGAGATATTGAAAGTGGCAAGTTGATATGTAAATCTGTAGCTCAGATTATAACTGCAACTTTGCAAAGCTGGAAGAATCTAGTTTCTCCTTTCTTATGTCCCACATCACTGTGGAGTGATCTCTCCTGATTTCTAAATGTGCTAGTTAGTAGTCTTGTGAGAACACTCTGCACTATTCTTAACTGATGTAAATGTATTAGAAAAGACTTTTATTAATGACTCCAATTGCCTTGTACTAACAAGTTGTTAAAATGGATATTCCACTGAAGAGTCTGTTGTTAAACACTTTCTCATAGGAGTGTAATTGCAGTGGATACGTTTCTGCCAGTAATTTGAATTTGTTTTTATGTACTTCTTCTTTCGACCTTTCCCGGTTAGGGGTCGCCACAGCGGATCACATGTCTGCTCATGATTGGCAGTGGAGTTTTACAGTGTCGAGTTGCCAGCCCAGCGCCCAACCTTCCACGGAAGGCACACACATGCACGCACTCATGCCTAGGGCCAATTTAGAGTGTCCAATCCACCTACATGTCTTTGGGATGTGGGAGGAAACCGGAGCACCCGGAGGAAACCTACATGACCACAGGGAGGACATGCAGACTCCGCACGGAAGGCACCCCAGCTGAGAATCAAACCGGAGAACCTCTTGCTGTGAGGTAACAACACTAACTGCACCACCGTGGCCACCCAATTTGTTTTTATGTACTGAAGAACTAAAATGAGTTATTTCCAGAGATTATTTGGCCTGGTCCTGTAGTTGTCTGAGATACAATGAATGCCACTGTGTGAAAAATGAGGCTGGCATGAGATACTAGAAGAATGCAAGAAGACCTGAATCCCAAACATCTAACAAACTGTCTCAATGAAATATTTTGCTGTTGAGCTAAGTATTTAATTTTTGTCTGGATCTCAATTTCTTTTTCTTTTGAAGAGCATTTTCAACATAAGTGAGTTTGACTGCCCCTAGAATCAGAGCAGTCACTTTTTGCATTTCTTGTAATTCTCAAGGAATGTACGCAATGCGTCAACAGTTCTTTGGTCTCTGTCAGTATCGGATAATCACACAGATGGGGAAGATAGTAATGCCACGGACAGCTATCTGGAAATAGTTTGTTTTGGCACAGGTTGTCCTTTCTTTGTCATGACATAAGAAATAAATAGGTGATCAGCTTTTCTAAAGGACTTTGTTCGGTCAAGATAGTACCTGAGCTGTCTATGCACATTCAGAGTATCTAGAATCCTTTCTCCCTGGTTCTGTGTATCTGGATAGAACACTAGGAAATTGATTTAATTCAAAGTGAACTGTGAAACAACTTTGGACACGAATGTAGGAATTGTTCTTAATGGTGACCTATCCCTATGGAAGACCACATATAGGCTTCACCCTACCCCTATGGAAGACCACATAGGGTTCACCAAGCAAGAACCTAACTCAGATACTCTGTAGGTGACAGAAAAATGAGAAGAATAGTTTTCCATGTAACAAACCTTATGTCTGCTGGATGTGCAGGTTCAGATGGAGACATGGTTAACTTTTTCTTCACAAAGTTAATATCCCAGGAAGGGGCAACCTGTTTGTGAGGAGGTCCCAGGTGTAGGAGTTCTTTCAGAAACTGTGTTACCAAAAACATTGAAGGACTTGGAGGATCCAAAGTAAGATATGTTGAATATGTACCTTGACAGAGGAGTATAGCAGGCCAGAGGCTAGTAACTTACACAAATTGTTGAGCACTAGTGGTACATAATCCCTGATAGGGTCCTAGCTTTTGGCTAGGCACCAACTAGAACATCTTTTCCATTTGCCAATTTAAGATTTTCTAGGAATAGGTTTTCTTGCCTCATTTAGTACCTGCTACACATCATCTGAAAAGAGGTGTGTAAAAGGAATTTTAATTGAATAATCCAGGCAGTTAGATGAAGATTTTGGAGACTGGGGTGTAACAAACTCCCCCTATCATGTGTGAGCAGGTTCAGTTTATGAAGCCTAAGAAGGGAGAACCAGCGTTACCTGAGTCAAAAAGGAAGTCACCACAGTTATTTTTGAAGAGTCCCTCTGAATCTTTAGATTACCCTTGATGTCAGTGGAAAGGGTGAAAATGCATAAAGGAACATTCCCATCCATGGGAATGAAAAATCATCTATTTTACATGCCTGCTTGCAAGGAGTCCGCAGGCAGAATTTGTCCACTTGTCTGTTTTGAAAGGAGGCACACAAAAACCCCATTGTAACGACTGCTGACATCTGGGAAAAGACTGCAAGACGAGTAACACAGAAAAAAATGCATAGCACTTCGTGTAAATGCTGGTTAAAGGTAAATGTAGCACACAAAGCAAAAAAACAAACCAGCAACATAGAGAGGATAACAATTAATAATGCCAATCTCATAGTAGAACCAAACACAAAGCTTTCGGGTGTAAAAAACCCTTCTTCAGTGTGTAGTACAATTCTGTGAAAAGATGCAGCTGTTGTTGTCTTTCGGCTTTTCCCGGTTAGGGGTCGCCACAGTAGAACTCCGGTCCGCTAATGATTGGCAGTAGATTTTCATGAACGCCGAGGTGCCAGCTCAATGTTCAGTCTTCAACAAAGGCACGCCCATTTATGAACGTCTTTCAAACGCCCACCCAACCGTGGGGAGGACATGCAGACTCCACACAGAAGGCACTCCCACCGAGAATCGAATGGGAGAACCTGTTGCTGTGAGGCAACAATGCTACCGCTGCACCACAACGGAAAGATGCAGCTATATATACAAATTTATAGACACAACCAGCCAATAGAATAATTAATTAAATAATTAAACCATACTAATAGAGACATAAACAAGAACTATTCAATAGCAAATAAAAACTACAAACATTATAAACATTTGTTTTTGTCTTAAGACAGGTTTCAAACTAATTGTTCCATTCAACCCTGGTGTTTTATGAGCATTTAATTTAAGTATCCACTTGAACTCAGCCACTTGTAATCTGTTACCCAGGTCTCCATCTCTCTTACTGGGATAAACCACTTGAACCACTCTAAAATTAAAAGAAATGTATCAACCAATGCTCTGGCTAAACACTGCATGGACAATGGTGCAAAACATATTTTTAATATCTGACATATGTTCTGTTATACCTCCTGCTAAATTTTCCTACATAGAATGCAGTACATAATGAACAGGTGGCTAAATAAATTGCATTCTCTGATAGACATGTAGCTGAAAATTTTAATTCAAAATCCTATCTTGTGGTAGGATGTTTAAAAAAAAAATCGGCCTTAATATATTTACAATTCACACAAGGTATAGTTCCATGTTTAGTCACACATTTGGACTTCTTAATAATATTAATTTCTTTGTAACATAATTGCGGTTTCAAATTTTTTTGTTTCCTAAAAAGAGAAGTGGGGGGGGGTCTACCCTACAATATTAAGTATATCGGGTTGGGCACACAGAATAGGCCAGTTCTTCTTAATAATGCTAGTAACCTGGGTAGTTCTTAAGTTATAATTTGTAACATACCTAAAACACTCATCACTATGTGTCTTAGATTTCCTTTTATTACTTAAATAACCATCATGCCCAAAATAGGGTTTAGCTAAACCTTTTCTCTCACTCTCTAGATGACTAAGATCTTGTAGAAGGAATTAATTGTAATCTCTCTGCTTAAAATCATTATACATTTCATTCAACTGTTCCTGATGCCTTTCATCCTAGTATTTTGCCTACTGCCTCTAAAATATTGATTGGTGACAATACCTTTAAATACATGTCTTGGGTGCATGCTCGTTGTATGTAAAAAATTATTGGCTTGAACATCC
The DNA here is from genome assembly GCF_019279795.1 of Protopterus annectens. Classification (NCBI taxonomy): domain Eukaryota; kingdom Metazoa; phylum Chordata; order Ceratodontiformes; family Protopteridae; genus Protopterus; species Protopterus annectens. The sequence continues at coordinate 457,649,908 of NC_056731.1, forward strand.
TTTCTGAACACACTAGTATGAATAGTGTCATCCCCTTTCTCTAATAAAATATCTAAAAAATTATTTTGTCCTTGGAATAACTCATCTTAAATTTCAAAATCTCAGTGGTACTCTCCAAATAGTTCACAAATATATCTAAATCTTCAGATCTACCTTTCCAAATTAAAAAAAATGTCATCAACAAAATGTGAATAAAAACAATATTTTGTGCATATGGATTTTTCTCACCAAAGACAAACTGCAACTCCCAACAATTTAAAGTTAATTGGCATATATATTGGCCACTGACATTGCCATCACAACTGCAAATAACTGATTGTAAAGTTGTTCTTCAAACATAAAAACATTATTTTTCAACAAAAAGCTTCTATGCCAAAATTGTTTTGTATAACTGTGAATAGGGAGACTACATCTAGTGCAACAAAAACAAAAATGTTACCATCATAGGATGTAGACCACTTATACAACTTATCAAGGGAGTCTCCAGTATCTTTAATATAGCTTCTAATCTTAGTTAAATAGGGACTCAAGATATGCTCTAAATATAAGGATATTGGCTCTGTGATCCATCCTTTGTCTGAAACAATTGGTCTCATAGGTGGTAATTCAATGCTCTTATGAACTTTGGGGAGGCCGTACAAAAAAGGGGTAACAGGATGTGTGACTGAAAGATAATTAAATAAATATAGCCCAATATCATCTGATAGTTGCAAATCATAAATAACTGTTCACTCTATGTATAATATTTTTCAAATCATCATACTTAATTTTCTTAAATGTATTACCTACCATATGGTACATGCATTCTAAATACATAGTGTTATCCAAAATGACAATGACCCCCACCCTTGTCTGCTTGCTTGATAACTCTGCAAAGATGATGAGCTATATGTTTTGTAAACACATTTGGAGCAGTAGCTACCCCAAAGGATAATGCAGAAAACTGTCATTATGACTTGTACAGACAATCTGACAAATTTCCTGAAGACAATGGCTATGGAAACATGACTAAATGCATTATTCCCAGCCAATGTTACCATGAAGCTTCCCCGGATAATGAAAGGTAACAGACTCTGAAGGGTCAACATTTTGAATTGTGGAACTTTCACATACATATTTAGGAAGAAAAAATTTAGAACTGGTCTCAAAGAAAACTCTTTATTTGGTACCAGAAACATTCTGTATTGCTTTTGCTCATTTAATTTAATGGCACTGCCTCTAAGACTCCTAGAGTGAGGAAGTTCTGAAGAACCTAAGGAAAATATTCTGAAAGGAGGTTTTTGTATCCAGATTTTAATCACCTTTAACACCCAAGCATGTCTCCCAGTCTGCTATGAAAGGGAAATGTACAGAGTCAGTTGCTGGGACAGATTTTTAGAGATAGGGGCAGAAGGGGTGGGGGAGAATGCTGGTATAGTCATTCTGATGTTGTAGACTGTCCATTTTTAGGAAAGGATTTTTGATAATTATTGTTCCCCTTCTGCCATCTTCTTTTATTTCTGTTTGGCTTGAGAAGATCGGATTTGATTTTTTTTTTCTCAGCTGTGAAAGAGGATCTGGAAGAATTGTAATAGGGGGCTGAAAAATCTTGGACACTTCCTAAATATCCCTCTCAAATCAAATTGAGGACCTGAGTAGCAAATCGGACAAATAAAAACTCTTTGTCTAAAGCTGAAGTCACCTCATCAGAAAACTTCATTACATATCCAGGCATACCTCCACAAAACTGTAGCAGAAACAGTGGCCCTAGACACAGTACCTGCACAATCATACACTCCTTAAGACATTCTAAGATGCTAGAGAAATGTTAAAAACAGTAGAAATGAGATATGCACCACCTTCAGTGGCTTATGTGATGCCTAATTCACTCAAACTGTCTGTACAAAAAAGAGGAGGCTTTCACATATGAGTATGACAGTTAAGACTCTATACACCAACTGTTCTAAGATCTAAGCTAATAAAGGAATGGAGAAATGAGATTTTGTCAATTGGGATTACCCCAAGTAGAGGTACAGAAAATAGGCATGAGAGGGAGTGGGATTTATTGGAGAAAACTGGCAAAGGAGCCAAGGGATTAGGAGCAAATTACAATAGAGGGAAAGATAACAGAGTGAGATGAGGCCAATAAGTTTGTACTGTATCAGACTACTTTTTATTTTAGTACCTTTAATGAATTATCATCTTAAAATACAGCCACACATACATTTATATAAAAGAAAATAAACCATATTAACATGTTCATAGTTAAAAACATTATACATCACACATATTTTTCTATACAATTATCATCAATGATAATCCAACATTACAGGATTTGCTCAATTCCTACCTTGCCTTAAACCTTCATTCCTCCTCCAAAACACTATTCTTCATGTATTGTCCCACTATTTCATTTTTTTTCTGTGTAATTTGCTCCTACCCTTTTCTAAAGAACCTACTTCCATTTCTTTTATCTCTGTTACTATATTCACTAAAAATACAGTTGGTTTAGATGATGATTTCAATTTTCTAGTAATTGCTGTTTAGCAACCACCATAATTAAACTTGGGGGTATAACAATACCTATGCAACACTTTCAAGTAAAAATCCTAAATTTTGAAGACTTTCTTGCATATTTGGGAACCACACATATGTCTTCCCATTGTTTCCTTGTAAATTGCTTATCCAATCTCTCTTCACAATCTTTTGTAACCTGATTGATTCCTATAGTTATAGCAATAAAAAATATTTTATATACCCTACTAATTATCGCTTTTTTTGGAGCAACTTCTCTTCTAGATTCAACTATGAACTTTACAAGATCAGGTCTTTTATTTAAGGTTCCCTTATCATTTTCTCTTTCCCTGTACTCTGATATCAATCCTTGATAAGGAAGGCAGTTTCTAGCCTGCAGTCCAAATATCTTCTTGGCTTCTTCCCATTTAGTATTTTTCCATCTCTATTTATTTGCTCCCCATATCTTGCTTTCTTTGCCAGATTTCTTCAGTAAATTCTAACCCACTCTTGCATATTGTCTGCAACCATGATTGCAGTCATACTGCTTTATGAATATATTACTCTGTATGGCTGTTGTTATTCCCCATAAAGATTTGCAGCCAAAATCCCACTCCCTCCTTATTTTTTGCATTCTCCCAGTTTTATCATCATCCATTTCTACTTTGAATTATTGCTTTCTGCTTGTATTATGTATATGAGTCTTAACTGGGTAGCTCTAAAATATCCCTTCAAAACAGATAATCCTAAACCACCATGTTTTACTGGAATGATCAACTAATCCCACTTGACCCTTGCCTTCTTTCTCTCCCAGATAAAATCCTTCAGCTTTTATTAAATACTATCCACAACTTCTTCTATGGTTAATAAAAACATGCATGACTTGCATATAAAACTAAAGGGACTGGAAAGATTTTCACTGCTTGCATCTTGCTATCCATATCTCTAAATAAGAGCTTCCAGTTTCTCATTTTTTGTATTATCTTTTGTTTAGTCTCTTTCCACATATCCTTAGCTGTCATAGCAGAATCCTTTTTCACTTATATACTCCTAAATACTTAATTTTATTGTTTCCTCATAAATACTGGGTATTGCTGAACCAGCTTGTGTGCTATTTGTTTTATCTTCATTAATGTTTTATCCCCAAAAGACTGGAAACTATCTCATAATGTTCCACAACACTGAGATGTCCTTTTTCTGGTTTTATCAGATACAAAATAATATAGTCTGCAAATAAAAACAACTTTTCTTGATTACCATAACAATTATATCTTTGAATTTCAGAGTCCCTTATTTTCTTTGCCAATGGCTCTAAATATAACACAAATAACAAAAGGGAAAGAGGACACCCTGTCTGGTTCCTCTGTTCAGATGCAGCTTATCAGAGAAGAACCCCACCACCACCACACTTTAATTTCTTCCTCCAATCCCTCATATATCCTCCTAATTAACCTTTTTATTGTGTCAGGGAATGTATCATGCAAATGTTTCCATTGCCCAACTCATAAAATACCAGCTTACTCTGTTGAATGCTTTCTCTACATCAAGACAAACCAACAGCAGTGGTATTTTCTTACATTTTGCTTCCCTCTGGATCATCATTATTCTGTTAATGTTGTCAAATGTTTGCCTCCCCGCTACAAAACCACATTGATCCATATCTAGCAACTTTGGCAACTACTTTGCCATTCCTTTGACTATTATAGCTATAAACACTTTATAATCATGGTTTGAAATTGAAATGGACCTTTATGAAGCTGGGTCTGATAAGGGTCTTTACTGTCTTTAGGTATTACAGCCATCACAGCTTTCTTCAATGATGTTGGTGCCTCCCCTCTTTTTAAAATACTATCAAACAAAACCTTCAAGATCTTTATCACTTTCTTCCCTCCTAACTTCCAAACTTCTACAGGAATACAATCTGTTCCTAGAGACATTACTGCAGATTGATTGTGCATCACTGTTTTATATCATCTCCTCCTATATTAACTGTTAATGTTTGCCTCTTCTAGCTTTAACCTTGCCATACTGAAGTTTTACATAAATATTTCCGTTTGTACTTTTTATTGCTATATACAAATGATCATAACGTTTCTGAAATGTCTCTGATATCTCTACAGGATCTCTGGTTATTTTTCTTGTTATAGGCTCCCTAAGTTTGACAACAGCCCTTTCTACTTTCTGTTGCTAAAGTCATTGTGCTAAAAATGTTTGTGTTCTGGAGTTATTATGAAAGAAGTTGGTCAACAACAATCGTTCTAAATGAATGCATATTATCTCCATACTCCCTTAGTTTCTCTTTAGCACTCCACAGTTGCTCCTCTTTTTGTTCTGTCAGATTACCCTTATTCTGCAATATTTTAACCTTTGTCAGCCCCTCTAAATAATTCTTGTTACTTCTTAACCATGTATTTTTGTTTTGTTTCAACCCTATTTTAAACTCAACTTTCATTTTATCCCACTCACTAGCTATATCTTCTGAAGAAATGTATGTCTTCCCTAAAAGCTTTTGAGTAATTTTCACTGCCCATTCCTTAAATTCCTCTCTTTTTAACAAGTAGGTTGGGAAGCACGAAGGTCTTATTTTTACTTCATTACCCTGCATTTTATTTTAGCTGTTATTGGTGCATGACCTGAAATAGTTAGTAGAGCTTTCAATTAAATGTGCATGTTCCTGTGAAATCTAATTTCTGTCTAGACTAGCACAATTACTGTACCTTGGGGAATAAGTAAATTCTGCCCATGTTCCTACTACTTAATTCACTTGTTCCATACCAAATATTTTCATGAATTTCATCAGAAATCTACCCTCTTTTGTTATAGTTTCCCTTATATGTACCTCACATACATTTTCACTTTTGCAAATTAAGTTCCAGTCCCAGCATGTAGGTAATATTCCATGCAGGAAGCTGATTATTTCTCCCAAAATTTTCTTAAGCATCATAATAGCAGTTTTAGGTGGAATATACATGCCAGCAAAATTCCTCTCTCTTGGCAGTAGCCCTGTGCTACACAAATCTACCATTATTATATGTTCTTTCCTCTATTATCACTATTGGATCTCCTTTACCAATTAGGTTAAGTACTTCCTTTTTTCATTGTCCCTGATATTCTGCTGAGTATTCTGAAATCCTTTATCAGTCCACTTCCCTCCTGCCTCAGCTAACCACATCCCTCTAACTTCAACTCTTATACACAACTCCCTCTCCACTAACCCCACCTAGACTCAACCTCTCACAATACCATACTGCACTCTACTTTCCTATACCTCACTTCCTGATTCCACACCCACTGTCCAATCAGAATGAAAGGCCAAAACTGCTTGCTCTACAACACTCAGCATCCTCCTCCTTGCTTACTATGCTACCAACCCCCATAACTTCAAACTCACCAAGCACACATCCCCAATATTCACATACACCTCACCACACCTTAAATGGAAACCTTATCATTATATCATCACCAAGACTTACCTTAGATTTAACACTAATGTTTTCCCTTCAAGACATATACAACACACCAACACTCAGTTGTCCTCCTACAGATATAACCAACTTATACATCTTTACCTGTTACCAGTAACTCTTCTCATTACATGCTTTAATCTCAGAAGCCTTGCAAACAAATTACCTGAATTCCATGCCACCCTTGCCTCCTAATCCCCAGACATTGCAGTCATAACTGAAACCTGGTTAAAGCCCCACATCAACGACTCTGAAATTACTACAAATGGTTGCAATGTTATAAGACAGAATAGGATAAACATGGTGGGGGTGTAGCAACTATGTTTAAAGAATATAACTATAAAACAAAAAGTATATAACAAGAGCAACGCAATGAAGGGCATATAAACTGGATCAAAACAAAATCAATTGTTCCCAAGCACGATAATCCACAAGATGGTGTTAAAAAAGTTTTAATTCAGTGCACAGAGGTTAGCGCTTTCTCGGTTAGCTTCATCAGACCAAAACCAAACAGTACAATTCAGTTTAAATAGCCTAAAAGGTGGGAAAATTGATCTAATGCTTAAAGCAATATCAGATCACTAATAAAAAATGACATATAAAAATAACATATAAAAAATGACATATAAAACACCAATCAAACTCATATTGTTGACAGTCCACATATGTGCTACAACGCACGATAGGAACTATACAATAAAATACTTAATATAAAAGCATATAGAACATGAGAACTCAAGTCGATAGGAACATATAAATCTATTAGCATGACGCTTGTCGACTCAGTACACATATAGGTAGTCTAAAATGTTCAACAGAACATTTATGTGTCACATATACATCATACTAGCCACATAACGTGCTGTAAACTGATACCCACATGTATCCATAAAGTATACAACTGCACAGCCAACTACCTACCTAAGCTGAAAACTAAAAACAAAACAAAACAAACCTAAATGTGTAGATGGGAGTGCAAATATATCATAAACGTCTAATTTTTAACCTCCTCATCTTTAGATAAGGTTTTATTGGAACCTTTCCATTCAAACCAGGAGGCATATCTGACCTGAGTCGGATAATCCAATCACTCTCTTTTGACTCGGTCAGATTACATATATCGCCACCTCTATTAGACTCATACATTTTCTCAACTATCCTGAACTTGAATGAATGGTCACTGCTATATTCCCCTACGTGTCTGGCTAATGCATTATGAGCTGTACCTTTCCTCATGTGATATATGTGTTCACGCATTCTATCCCTAAGGCACCTATTGGTCTTGCCTATATAGAATGCGGAACACATAATACAAGATGCCAGGTACACTACATTGATGGACATACAATCCCCACCCGCTCGCATCCTGAAATCTCCCAAACCACTGGGGTGGACAAAAACGGGATTGGAATCAATGTAAGAGCAAAAATTGCAATGATGGCACGGGGATGTGAACCGGGCGCCATCAGTAAGAGCCATTCGGGGTATCTTAGGATAACACAATAATTTCTTAAGATTCATCTTGTTCTTATAGATGAATCTAGGTTTATCACCTACTACTTCCCTAACTGCTGGGTCCACTGATAAAATATGCCAATGTGCATTAATAATGTCCTTCACAATCCCCACATCACATGTATAAAAAATAGGGCACATAGCTCCACTAAAGTCACCATCTATCTTCACAGCTGGGTTGTCTACGGATACTGCATCCATCTTATGAGAGAAATACGGGGCTGCCCTATCTCTTCTTAGATTGTCCATATCTCTAGTACCAATGGTCAAGTCACGTTCAGTGTATCCACGTTCCCTGAGTCTCTGTGTCAGATTGTTGACTTCATCATTATACCGTGCATCTATGGGACTTTTTGGAAGTGGCATATCCTCATATTCCTATCATACAAGGACTTCCGAAGATTCACAAAGACCCAGTATATCCCCCCTTGAGGCCCATAGTGGCGGGCAGAGGGTGGTCCACTGAACCATTTTCCATTTTTGTGGAACATAAGCTGAGACCTATAGTTGATAATAATCCATTCATCTTAGGTGATACTAAGCAGTTTTTATTGGACCTGTATGAATTTTTGGGATCAGGTAGGATAGGGACTAATTATATCTTTGTCACAATAGACGTACAATCGTTATTTACGGTGATACCCAACTTGGTGGGTATAGAGATGGTAGACAGTTACCTGAGGAGGGCATCTAGTTTAGATGACCAAGAGGTTGATTTACTTATGACGTTCCTTGAGGTTATACTTGAGTCAAATGTCTTCTGCTTTTTGGATCATTTGTTCCTACAGAAGGATGGCGTAGCTATGGGCACTTCGTGTGCCAATAGCTACGCCAACCTAGTCATGGCTGAGTGGGAAGTCAGATTCATGTTCCAGAATACACTTTACAACAGATTTGTCCCATTTTACAGACGTTTTGTTGACGATTCAGGATAGTTGAGAAAATGTATGAGTCTAATAGAGGTGGCGATATATGTAATCTGACCGAGTCAAAAGAGAGTGATTGGATTATCTGACTCAGGTCAGATATGCCTCCTGGTTTGAATGGAAAGGTTCCAATAAAACCTTATCTAAAGATGAGAAGGTTAAAAATTAGACGTTTATGATATATTTGCACTCCCATCTACACATTTAGGTTTGTTTTGTTTTGTTTTTAGTTTTCAGCTTAGGTAGGTAGTTGGCTGTGCAGTTGTATACTTTATGGATACATGTGGGTATCAGTTTACAGCACGTTATGTGGCTAGTACGATGTATATGTGACACATAAATGTTCTGTTGAACATTTTAGACTACCTATATGTGTACTGAGTCGACAAGCGTCATGCTAATAGATTTATATGTTTCTATCGACTTGAGTTCTCATGTTCTATATGCTTTTATATTAAGTATTTTATTGTATAGTTCCTATCGTGCGTTGTAGCACATATGTGGACTGTCAACAATATGAGTTTGATTGGTGTTTTATATGTCATTTTTTATATGTTATTTTTATATGTCAGTTTTTTATTAGTGATGTGATATTGCTTTAAGCATTAGATCAATTTTCCCGCCTTTTAGGCTATTTAAACTGAATTGTACTGTTTGGTTTTGGTCTGATGAAGCTAACCGCGAAAGTGCTAACCTCTGTGCACTGAATTAAAACTTTTTTAACACCATCTTGTGGATTATTGTGCTTGGGAACAATTGATTTTGTTTTGATCCAGTTTATATGCCCTTCATTGCGTTGCTCTTGTTATATACTTTTTGTTTAATAGTTATCTTCATTTGCTGTGTTTCAAGAGCATTAACTCCATTTGGATCTACTTTTTTATCTGTTATGTTTAAAGAATCAATCTAGAAAAACTAAACTGTTCCTCACTAGACATCTCTCATGCTGAGCTCCTTATCACTTGCCTCCAAATTAATCCTCACAAATCCATTAACATCATAGCCATTTACTTACAACCAGGAAACAACCTGCACAATAAAGAATTCCTCCTATCCTGATCATCTTTTTCTCTTTCCCAAGAAACCATCATTCTAGGTGATTTCAAGCTAGACTGGTTCTCCTGCTCCTCTGACTCCCCTACCTCATTTATAACCTTTTACAGCTTAACCCAATTATTAACTACCCCACCCACATCAACAAGCATTTCTAGACTGGATTTTAACCAACAAACCAAACCAAGGGTACAAGGCAGACTGTCTACCAGTCACTCTAAGTGACCATGCCCCTACATTTCTAGTTAGGAAGAAAACACATATCCTAACTAGCATCTTGTACAAATACACCCATAGCAAAAAATATTTCTCCTCTGACACTTTCAATTTATTACTACAAAACTGTGACTGGTCCCCATTAAAAACTTGCAACTAGACCTAGCTGTAGAATACTTCAATAACAAATTCCTTGAAATATTAAATAATCTTGCCCCCTCAGAAAAATTTGCCAAACAAAATAAAAACAGCTGCCATGTCTTTCTAAAGAAACAAAACAAATGTCATATGACCAAAACTAACAACAATCTCACCCTTTACAAACAACTTAGAAACTATGATACGAAAAACATCATCAAGGATAAATGAACCTATTTCCTCACCTGCCAACAAAAATACCAGCACAATCCACAAAAAGTCTGGCAGAATATCAACCACCTCCTTAACCCTGGTAAAACCCCTACCCCTGCCCCCCTCACTACTAAATCCTCCATGCCCTTAGCCTCACAATTCAATTACTACTTCAACTCTATCACTTCTCTCCTAGACAACAAAACAATCCCGACACACACTGTCCCCTCCCCTACCTCTAATGATGCAAACTCCTTCTCCTTTATTCCCATTCCAACTTTCTACATAAAAAAAACTCCTATGTAAATTAAAATCCTGCTGCTTAGCTGCCGACCAACTTTCAAACAAATACCTAAAACTAGCTGCCCCATCCATCACCTACCCAATATCATTACTAATAAACTGCTCTATCTCCAAATAGTACTTTCCCAAATTATGGAAAATCTCTCATATCATACCACTTCATAAGAGCGGCCCATCTAGAGACATAACTAACTATTTTCCTGCCATTCTATTCCCCTTGCCAAAATTCTAGAGAAATGTATCCACCAGCAACTCATGAATCACCTCACTACCAACAATCTACTCTCCAGCACCCAGCAAGGCTTCAGGCTTAAACACAGTACTAACTCAGCCCTCATAACCTTTACAGAGACCATTTGCCACCTCAAAAATGAAGGACAACTAGTCTCAGCCATCAGCTGCTCCTCAACAAACTTGCCACTTACAAACTCAATACCTCACCCCTAACGTGGACTCACAGTTATCTATCCAACCGTCAACAGGCCACTAAATGGGCAAACAGCATTTCCTCACTATTACCAGTCACCATGGGGGTAACACAAGGCTTCATACTTGGGCCCCTCCTCTTCATAATATTTACCAATAACCTACATACTGCCACCAAACATGCCACCGTCATCCAATATGCAGATGACTCCTCCCTTATCTGCTCAGCCAACTCCCCACAAGAACTCCAACACAAAATGCAATCATCATTCTAAGACATTGAAAACTACCTCACCACCCACCTACTCATCCTAAATCCAAATAAGACCAAGCTCATACTTTTCTCTAATAAATCTTCCAAACACAGTACCCAATCCCTCTCCATACTAACAACAGTAAAAAAAAATCGAGCCCACAAATCAAACCAAGCTGCTAGGGGTAACCGTAGATGACTCACTAAAATTTGATAAACACATCTATCTGACCGTCAAAAAAATCCACTCTAAACTAGGCACTCTATACAGAGCTAAACCTTAACTTACACAATAAGCTAGACTGGCCACTGCAAGCTCCCCACTTGCTATCAACCTTCCTATACTGCTGTGAGGTCCTTACTAACCTATCAAAAACCAACCTAAATAAACTAGACTCCTGTTATAACAGAATAGCTATTTGTCACCAACCAACCCCACAGAACAGACCACTGCACTGCTTTCCGACAGCTCAACTGGCTAGAACTTCCCAACCTATTATTACTAAAATAACTTTCACTTGCCATAAAATCATAGGTGCATAGGTGTGTACTAGGCTAATGGCCCTGGAGCCTTTACAAGCCTAGCCCATAGAAGTGCCCTGGCATCATGCTGCCTGACATTAATTCCCAGTGCCTCTATCAAGTAGAGCCACTGGAGTGATCCCCAGGGTGAACTTTCTATTTCTCATCCACTCATCAAGATTTCTCTTGAAGAGGGCCAGTGAGGTGCTCTGCTTGACATGTATGGGAGGTCTATAGTCTCTGGGTTATGAATCTGTCCTTCCAGCATATTCTGTTGATTGTAGTAATGAGGTTGAGGTCTCTGGAGTGTGTGGTGTGGAGGGATTGGGATTTCTTTAGATGTAGCATTTCTAACAGAGCTGGGTCAGACATGGCTTTGTAAGTCAAGCAGAGATCGCCTCTTAGTAAACGATATGAGACAGAGAGTAGCTGCAGTTTTTTGTCCGTCTGTGTAGGACATGTGTCTAAGGCCTAGGATCCTCTTCGTGAGATACTTTTGTGGCCTCTCCAGCTGTTGCAGGTGTCCAGTGAGGTACATGCCAAATGGGGCATTATACTCAATGATTGGTCTAATGAGGGAAGAGTAGAGAGAGATGATTACCTCTTTCTTCCTGGATGTAAAACCCTTGGTAATGAGATGTGCCACATAGAAGGACTTTCTGACCACAGTGGCAATGTGGTGGTCGAAGGAGAGGTTGATGTCAACCTGTGTCCCCAGATCTCTTATAACGCCTTCAGTGTTCAGTGGGCTCCCATCGATGTGGTAATTCGTGGGAACTGAGTTTTTCCCAAAGGGGATGAGGAGGTATTTTTTGGCATTAAGCTTAAGGTCATGGTTTCGACACCAGTCATTGGTCTCAGTGAGGCCTTTCTGTAGGATGTCTGCATCACTTGGGGAGTTAATAATGGCTCCCAGCTTGCAGTTGTCTGTAAACTCAGTCAGCCAGAGTCTCTCCATGTTGGCGTGGACGTCTGAGAAGTAGATGCCAAACAGGAGAGGACCCAGGACTAATCCCTGTGGGGCTCCACTCGTGACTGGTCAGCAGTCTGACTTGGAGTCCACTACTTTCACTCTGTGGGTTCTGTCTTTGAGCCAATTTGCAACTCACCTAATGATATAGGGGTTGATGCCAAGTTTGGTGAGTTTATCAATAATTCCAGAATGAGGGATGGTATCAAAGGCCTTGACCAGATCGAGGTAGGATGTATGAACTGCCTTACCCTCATCCATAGCTTTGGTGACTGAATCAAAGAAGTCAACCAAGTTGTGCAGGCATGATCTACCTTTCACAAAACCAAATTGCGTGGGATCTAGAGTTTGCAGAGTCCCTATATCCTTGTTAATTAGGTCCATGATGATGTGTTCCATAGCCTTACATATCAGACTCATCAGGTAATGGGGCAATAATTCCCAGGGTCTGTAATCACTCCCCCTTTATGGAGAGGGATGACTGTAGCAGTGCACCATTCAGTAGGGGCAAAGTCTGAGGTGAAGCTGTGAGTGAACAGGTCACACAGATGTGATGCCAGTTCACTTTGTAGTTCATGTAGAACACAGCCAGGGATATTGTAGGGTCCCATGGAAGCTGTATTCTTGGCCTTGAACAATGCAGCTTTAACCTGTGCTGCAGTAATGCTGGGTGCCTGGCATTCTTCCAGTGTTGTGATTGGTCCTTTAGGTGGGGAGAGAGGGGTAAAGTTGGCACTGAATCTGTCGGTGAGTATGTTGGCAATATCTGTTGGCTCAGTATAGGAGGTACCATTGTGCAATAACTCAGAGTAAATCTGGGTATTGCCATGGAGATTCTTGATATAAATATAGAAGGCTTTGTGGCTGTTTTTAGTGTTTGCCACAATTCTGCCTTTATAGCTGGCTTTAGAGGTTTTGATGAGGGATCTCAACTTTTTGTTGAGGCTAATAAGGGAGTTTTTCCAATCTTAGGACTTCACCTTTTTCTGCAACAGTTTCTTCCTTCTGTTGCAGAGTTTATTAATGGCAGGGGACCACCACATTGGCTTCCTTTTTTTGGAGGAGAGCGTTGTCGTTCTGTGTTTTATGGCTAGTTCCATGCATTTATGTATGTGTTCGTACAGTGCATTGGTGCATGATTCAGCAGTCATGCATCTATTTTCCATTGGCATGGGTGCAGTGAAGTTAGCCGCTTCTGTTTTTAGGAGCCCAAAGTCGGCTTTGGAGAATTTTTTCATGGTGGTTACCTTTGCGGGGGGTGTGGGTGAGATGTGGATTTCCATGGTGATTAGTTTATGGTCAGATCTAACCAGGGAGGAATTGACTGTTGGTCATGTTAGTAATAACCAGGTCAAGGAGGTTGCTTCCTCTAGTGGGGGTAAGAATGAGCTGGTCCAGGGCATTGGAATTGAATTCTAGGAAGTTTGGTGCATGAGTAGTTTTCCCAGTTGATGGAGGGGTAGTTGGTCACCTAGTATGAGGGTGTTGGGTTGGACCCTAATAGTTTCCAGTGTGCTTAGGAACATGGAGTGAGAGTCTTAGGATATGGTTGGGGACCTATAGCAGGCTACAACCTGAATTGCTTTTTTACCCAATGTTAGTTGTACCTGAGATATCTCAGATGTGTTATGCTGTGCTACTAGTCTGGAGGTGTGCATATCCTTTATGAATATGGAGACACCACCACCTTTGGAGCTTTGGTCCATGTTTTGGGGCTGAAAGTTGTGGAATGAGTTAGAGCCTGGTACCGCAGGTGTGCTTTCTGCTGCTTTAAATTAGGTCTCCATTACAGCACAATTTTCGATGTTCTCCATTTTGAGGAGTCCTTCGAGTGAGTGCATCTTGTGATTTAGACATCTAGCATTGAGCAGCATAACCCTCAGACTGCATTTATTTATAGCTGTTACTGTGGTAATTTGGTCTTTGGAACACTGCCTAAAAAAGGCACTATAGGGATGGCAAGAGCCTTAGCCAGTACCCAGAAATCCAGGGGTGACAGATGCAGGCCATCTTTGGCAAAGCATTGAGGTCTGTCAATCATGTCATCCCAAGCAGGTAGATACTGGATCCTCTTAGAATGACACAAGGAAGTTAGCCAATTGTTGGTCAATCATTTTCTGCTCGTCCTGAGGTATCATTCTGAGCAATGGTAGGATACTGCTCAGGGGTTAGGGTCATACCTGCCTGGGCCACATAATCCGAGAGCTCCACCATGTCTTTTTTCATGTAGTCCAGGGAGGTGCATCTCAGGCCATTCACACCCACACGGAGAATGACAGAGTCATACTTGTACTTACTGTGGAGTGACCTGAATGTGTGTGTTATGTGTCAGATTCTGGCACCTGATAGACAGCTGACTGTTCAACCCTTCTGACTGCCCAGCTCTATCAAACCTAGTCCAGCCACACACCATAGACCCCTCAAGTCATACAACAAACTAATCTCACAACTATCACAGAGACTCCCTCTACTCCCATAAAATAGACAAAGATTGGAACATCCTTCCTCAACAGATAACTAAAAACTCCAACCTGTCCACATTTAAAAAAAAAAAACAAAAAGAAAACACACTCCAGAACACCCCCATAGTCTATTAATGTAAAACAAACACACAAATCTATATACGTCTTCAAAAAATGAAATGTAACCCTCCTGATAGTACAATTGCCCTAAACTGATAGAAACGTCTATAAGCATTACCTAAACTAAAATTAAGGTTAACCATGCAAAAGTGTATGTTAATGCTTGTGCTCCTACTTACATTAATTGCTGTCTGTTCTTATATTTATTCCCCTCCCAGATGTGAAAAACAACTTGTATACTTTCAGAATACATTAACGTTTAGCCTTAAGAAAAGGTGCACTGGCTACCTTTAAACAAAACTAAATTATACTCTGTTCTAGTAAATGCATTAAAGAACCTAGGTATCAGAAAAGCTGCTATCACTTATTCATTTCCAATAATTTCATATTTTCTTTTTTACTATGCTACTTGCCCTTCTACCTTTTAATTCTACATTTCTTTCAGCAATGTCCAGACGTCTCAAGATGTATTGCCTTAATCAGCTTGTTTCCATGGAAACAAAAGAACAGAATGTACAACCCTCAGCTGTAGACTTCTCAACTCACACTGATCATGTATTTGCTAAGGGAAAACTCTTCATTACATTCACAGTAGAGTCTTGCTTTTTTAAAGTCTAATCACTTACACAAAAAGCTTGTTATTGGGATTAAGCCAAAGGCAGTAATCCAGACATTCACCTATGCAAAAATAAAATAAAACATTTCAACTCAACATATACTGTAATCAGGGCACTTTTATACTCCAATCCCAAAAGCACGACTACAATCTATTAACTTAAATATGTTTTGTCCAGCCTTTCTTCTATTTTTACATGTTAATGCCTACACTTCTTAAAACTAACAAAGGAGAAAAAGAGTACTTGTTTCCTTTAGTATCTTTATCACACACAAAATATCCTATTTATATCATACAATGTTTCATACAAATACTATCAAGAATAAAAAATGTTTTACTTATTTTTCCTTTTAGTCTCCTTCCAAACATTAATGATATGAAGTGGGGTGCATGCCTTTCGGTCCCTCCACAAATTCAGCAAAGTCAACAAAAGTCCAATGTTTTTCAGTCACTTTTTCTTATAAAACATATTTCACAAATGTGAATGATGTTTTCACGACTCATATTTATTCCCTAATTTCACTATTGCTGGTCTTCTTTCGGTTTATCTCCAACTCCCAACCCCAGACTCTGGTTCAAGTCCAAGGTACTCCCAATTCCTCTAGTCAACTCCCATGCTTTTTTTCTGTCTCTCAAGCATTTTCCTTTTGAACACTGGAAAAAGTTTCAGTGGCAAGGTCTCTCCTCTTCTCTTTGATGGTTGACTTTGTTGGACACATTTTTGTATTTCCTTCTTGTTCTGTATAAAAAGTGACTGATCCTCCAAGAAAAATATTCTGAAGACAGCTGTATACAGCAGCTTGAATCTTACACCTGCCTCTTGACATTCCCTCTTTGCTAAGATAAATTTGTTCTCTTTTGCCTGGTGTACAATGAATAATAATTTTTCACAAGCACTCTACCATCTCCAATTTTAATACTTTCCCTTTCTGCCACTGTTTTGTCAGGATAAACTCTTTCTGCTGGTATGATTGCATTTTTACTAATATAGATCTTGGTTGCTTTCCCAGGTTTGCAGCATACACATGATGTGCCCTTTTAATTAACAGATCCTGTTCTGGAATACCAGTCCAGTTACTTATTTGTGCTTTCATAAAATTAGTAGTCTGTTCCTTCCAGTTTTTCTGGTGTAGCAGAAAATCCCAGGCTTTGTTTGCATACTCTGTCCTCTAACTGTACCATTTTTTGAAAAAAAATCTCTACTTGGGCAGTCGCGTACTCAGCCAACCTCTTCTTCATTTTGATCTCTGATATTTTTAGTGTCATGAATTCATCTAAATATCTGTTTAAGCCTTCTTCCATTTTTTCCAGGCTTTTGTTATTTGAGTTTATGTATTTCTTCAATGTTTCAATTATTTTAATTAGCTCTGAATATGTGATTTATGTTTTCCTCAATTACTGGAAGCTATCTCTTGTACCAAAGCTGGAGTATGAAGTGCTTTTGCTGATCATCTGCAGGCTTTTTCCCTGCCATTGTTTTCTCTTCATCTTTTCTAGTTGATTTTTTTCAGTCTCTCTAGGTTGCTTCCTTGTGGGCATCTGGGCAGTGTACTTACTAGCCATTAACTGAATTTTACTAAATTGGTAGAATTACTGGCCATACTAACACTAATTGCTGTCTGTTCTTGTTATACTGGGAAAGCTAAAATTAAGCTGTTGATCAGTGTGCAGCCAACTTAGAAAGCCTTAGGTTAGAGACTATCGATATCAGAGAAGAGAAAGGGAAAAGGATAGGGAAGTTTTAAATGAAAGACCTGCTCTGGTAAAGTTTTTAGTCAACTGTAGAAGAGGAACTGCTATTAAAAGGGGATAATTAGCAAGGCATATAAAATATTTCATGATAACTATAAGAATAAATCCGATGAGTTAGAAAGACTGAGAATAGAGACTGGAAATGCTATTTACAAGGGAACAGTGGGAGAACATATATATGACTCCCAAGTTTGCAGCAAAGTGCAAATAATCTAGGATTTTTGCTTGGAAGTGTTTGCATAGATATTTTATACCACAAGCAAACTTCAAAGAATTTTTCCTCAAGTAGATAGAAAATGGTGGAAGTATGCTGGGGCAGAAAGAGATAATTGAGAATGATTATGGCAGTGCAATAGGTCCATAGGTAAGTACTAAGCAAGCTGCCCTTGTGTAACATTTTAATTCTAGCCAGCTTCCCTTTTTGTGCTTGAATTAACATATCCCATTTGGAAAGAGATTGGCCTTACCCATCCCATAGCTGATAATTGCATATTACCTCTAATTAGAATAACCGGGATCTTACAATAAATAATTTGAGGGGACACATGCATGCGATAAAGTATGTAGGAGCTGCCTCTGTCCAGTAGTAGTATAGGGGGCAGTCCTAGAGCAGCTTTTTCACATCCATAGATCCAAGATGTGATTGACTATGGACAGAGATTAAATTTGTCTTAAGTAGATACAGAATCTATTCCAGAGCAGAAGTATACTCTGCAATATAGACCCGTCCCTTCAAATTGTTCTGTTAATGTTGCAGAAGAGGTTTAGAGCTCTAGACAGACTATTTCTGATGCCATTTTGGCATAGTGATGTGCATTAAATTCATCAGTACTCATTCAGAGACTGCCTTGTATGCCAGACACAGGTCACCTCTTAGCAATCTGTAGGTTACCAAGTATAGTGACAGGCCTTTGAGTCAGTCCATGTAGGACATGTTGTTTAGGCCTTACATTCTTTTAGCAAAGTATCTCTGTGTGCATTCGATTTGTTTGTGTCTGGACAGATACATGTCAAAGGGCATATTATATTCAATGACTGTCCTAATGGCAGCTGAGTAAAGAGGGCCAATGACATCTCAAGATCAAGACACAATCCCTTTGTATATAAGCTGTACAATATAGAAGGACTTTCTTACAACAGTGTACACATGTTGGTCAAAAGTTAGGTCACTGCTCACATAAATTTCCAAATCTGAACAAGTGGGTCAACTCTTAGAGGTATGTTGTCAATGTGGTAGTTCTGTTGCATAGATGACTTTCCAAAAAGTACAATAATGCATTTTTGGCATTTAGTTTTAGGCCATGATTTTAGTACCAGTTATTTATTTGGGACAAACCTTCTTGCAGTATGGCTAAGTCATCTGGAGATTCAATGACTGTTCCTTGCCTGCAGTCATCTGCAAACATAGTCAGCCAGTGCCCTTCAATATTGTTTTTTTATTTCAGAAAAGTAGATGGCAAACAGGAGAAGTCCCAGCATAGCACCTGGGAAACTCCACTGGTGACTGGTCTCTTTCTGGAGGCAACATTCCCTATATTGATTTCTGGCATCCTTTCTGTGAGTTAGTTGGCGGTCCAGTGGGTGAGATAGTCATATATTCCCAGTTTATTTAGCTTTTCTACTATGCCTGAGTGGGGAATTGTGCCATAAGCTTTGGCCAGCTGGAGGTATGCGGTGTGCACCATTTTACCTTCATCCATTGTTTTGGTGACCTTTTCAGAAAACTCCAGCGTGAGTAAGCATGAGCTGCCCTTGATGAATCCAAACTGAGATGGATCCAGTGTTTAGAGGTTCCATATGTCCTAATTAGCTTCATGATAAATCTTTCCATGGCTTTACATATGAGGCTGGTCAGACCTATGTGTCTGTAATTGCCTAGGTCTGTGGAAGGTTATCCCTTATTGCAGGGGAATGATTGTAGGTGTTCTGCATTTGCTTAATACAAAACCTGTATGGAGGCTGAGACTGAACAGTGGTGTTAGGGGTGTGGCTAAATCATGCCTCATGTTTTTAAAATGCATACAATGATACTGTCAGGGCCCATCAAAGCAGTATTTTTAGTTTTTGATAACACTTTTAAGGCTTGGTATTGTGTGATGGTTGGAGGTGAGCCAGTTTCAGGTATATCCTGAGGAGCAAATAGAGGGGAGAGAGCGAGGTAAGGTTAGAGCTAAATTTATCAACCAGTAGTTTCACTAGATCTTCAGCCTCAGTGTAGGTAACATTGTTCACAATCAGCTCAGTGCATTGCTGCATTGTGCTAATAAGCTGGCAGATTTTAAAAAAAAATCCCTACAGAATACTCTTGTTAGAAATATTGGGAGAGCAAATAGCTGTAACTTAAGAAAATGATTCTTTTGAGCTGGGACACAGTATCTGAATTGCCTAGACATAGTAAGGCCTTATTAAGTTTAATTTTATTGGCTGCTAAAAAAGCAATTACTAGAAAATCAAAATCTGAACCAATGTTATTTGAAATATTGAATATTATAAAAGAATTGGAAGTGGGATCTTCAGGAAAGGGATGGAGAAAAGTATGTAGAAATAAATGGAATTTGTGGAACAAATAAATACAGAATCACATCCAGAAGAAGGAATGAGGTTTAAGGGAAGGCAGGAATTAAGCAATTTATATGACATTGGACTGAATGACAGTTGTTATAACTAATATAGAAAACATATGCAATGTGTAATGTATGCAAAAGAAAAATAATGTTAATATGATTTGTTTTTTTTCTATTAATACATGTGTGCCTATGTCTTAAATAGTAATTTAATAAAGACATTTTAAAAAAAGAATTACATATGCCAAAGTGGAGGAAGAAAAAAAATTCTCTTAACAAATCTTTAATAATATTCCTACCTTGTCCACATGGGAAGGGGTACCAGAAGACCTTTCCCTGCTGGGAAAAATGTGGAAATGGTTGAAGGGTCAGACCTAAGGTGAGAAAATACATGTTAGTTTGAGAGACTTTATAAGGAGTATCTACATTTTTGGGAGGACTGAAGGTTGTGAATCAGGGTTGTCATAGGCTGCATTAAATTCATCCTCTAAGGCTGGACTTCCAAGGTGGCTGCACACTGAGTAACAGCTTAATTTCAACTCTCCTGGTCTGTAAACAGAAACTCAGAAAAGAGAAAAAGTTAATTTGTCACTTTGGGTAAATTTCAGTTACTGGCTAGTAAGTGCACTGCTTGGATGCCAGAAAAGAAGGAATTTACAGAATTTGAAGGAAAATCAATCAAAAATGTGAGGAGAAAACACTGAGTGAGAAGAATAATGCAGCTGTTCAGCAAAAAGCAGTTGAAGCGTTGGTGCTTGACTTCCAGTAACCTAGAGGAAAAAATAAGTCAAACGTACTCAGAGCAGATTAAAATAAGCAAAACACTGAAGAACTATATAAACTCAAATAACAAAAAGCTGGAAAAATGGAAGAAGCTTTAAACAAATATGCAGATAATGATAACTGCAAAAATTAGAGGCAGAAACTAAGAAAAGGCTGACAGAGTATGAAACTGGACTGGTATTTCACAGCAGGTGTTGTTAATTAAAAGGGCACATTGAGTATATGCTTCAAACCTGGCCATGAGAAAGCAACCAAGACTTCTAATAGTAAAGATGCAATCCTACCAGCAGAAAAAGTTGATTCTGAGAAAAATGTGGCAAAAGAACAAAGTACTAAAATTTGGAGATGGTAGAATGTTTATGGAAAAAAGATTACTCTAAACCATACAGAAGAGGAATAATGCATTCCAGCAATCAGGGAATGTTGAGAAATAGGTATAAGATTCAAGCTGCTATTCAAGCTATCTTCAGAATATTTTTCCTGTTCCTGGGGATCAAAGTAATTTTTTGATGCAGGACATACAAAGAAGGAAATACAAAAGTTTTACCAACAAAAGGTTGCTATGGCATAGAAGGGGATTTTGCTTCTTATTCTTCTGATAATAAGGCTCATAGAGAAGGCTATGCCAGTGAAACATTTTACAATGTTCCAAAGGAAAATGCTTGAGAGACATAAAAAGCAAAGGAGTTAACTAGAAGAACCAAACGTATGCTGGAAAAGAACCAGACACTGGAGATGGGAGATGGAGATCAACAGGAAGAAAAGCAGCATCTCAGAATGAATAAATGTGGTATTACAAAGCATTAATCACATTTGTGAAATGGTAAAACAAGAAAACCTGGAAATATTACACTTTTTGACTTTATTAAACATGTAGGGGACTCCAAAGCATATGCCCTACTCCATATTATTAATGTCTGGAAGAATATTAAGGAGAAGGGAAGAGGAAGGAAAGAGGTAACTGTAAGGAAAACAACTTTTGTTCTTAATAGTATTTTATAAAACATGACATATACTGAATGTTAAATAGTAAAGCTTTTTCGGTTATTTTTGTGTATAATAGGGGTACTAAAGTAAACAGGTGTTCTTTCTTTATTTCTTCTTTCTTGTATTTTTTAAGAAATGTAGGCACTGCAATGTAAGTAGTGAATAAATCCTCGACAAAAGAGTATGATATAAGTAAAACTGATGTGCTTTTTGTCTTACTTTTGCATAGGGGAATGACTCAATTATGGTCCTTGGCTTGAAATAAGTTTTAAGTGGAAGCAAGAAAATAAAAGAACATTGAAAGTAATGAAAAGTTATCAAGGGGTGTGTTCTTTGTTTGAGGGTTTTCATTAAAAGAAAAAAAGTTGTGTAAGATGTGACATAGGTTCAAATAAAGATGACAAGAAACAATTGTATAAAAGGTCAACCTATCAGTGTGTGCATGTAACACAAAAGCTAAAACTACACATTAAAAAATGTATACATAGGTGAGAATAATAACTTCTTATCAATAATGGCAACACTTCCCATACTATCTTTGAATGTGAATGGTCTCAACAGGAATATAAAAAAAAAAGAAAGAGAAGTGAAGTATATTAAAAATGCAGAGTACAAAGAGCTTTACAGGAGACACATTTGGAAAGAACTGAACATGTGAACTTTATAAAGAAAGGATTTCAGGATGGTTATTCAGTGGAATATTGGGGACAAAGGAAAATGGTAGTACTTAAAGATAAAATAATCTTGTATAGTGATAGAAAAGGAAGAAACAAAGATAATAATGGTAAATTTGTAGTAGTAAGGGTCCACTGGCAAGGGAGGATTACACTGTTGTGTGTTTATCTTCCACTAAAACTGCTACAATAGAGGGAATATTACTTATATATGGGAAATGGAATTTGATTTGCAACAGTGAGGATGTATTGGGGTTAGAAGGGAAATATAACAACAGAGGGTAGATTTTTGAAGAAATTTATGAAAATATGTGGTATTGAATTTAGTACTAGGAGCTCAGAGAGAATTTACATATTATTCCTCAAGGTACAAAATCTGTGTTAGGCTAGAAATAAATTATATTTCACATGAGCAATGAATTTAATTGAAAGTTTTGATATGAAGCCAATAACTATTTCAGATCATGTGCTAAACTAAAAAAAAAACTAAAATAAAATAAAAATGCAAGGTAATGAAATAAAAATGTGACACTGGTGCTTCTCCACCTATCTATTAAACAGAGAGGCATTTAAGGAATGGGTAGTGGAAATTATTCTGGAGTTATTATGGAAGATAAAAATTTGTTTAGAAAATATAGCTAGGGAATGGGATGAAATGAAAGTGGAGTTTATAAACAGGGTAGAAATAAAAGAGAAAGATATGGTTAAGAACAAGAGTTATTTTGAGGGACTGACAAAGGTTAAAGCACTGCAGAATAAGGAGACTCTCACATAACAAGAGCCTGAATTGCAGAGTGCTAAAGAGAAAATAAGGGATCACTTTGATAATATGCATGAGTTTAGAAAGATTGCTGTTAAACTGTTTTTTGATAATAACTACAGTGCACAAAAGCTTTTAGCACAATGACTCAGGCAACAGAAAGTAGAATTGTTGCCAAGCTTACGGAGCATATAAGAAAGAAAATAACCAGACAGCCTATAGAGGTATTAAAATTATTTTGGAAATTTTATGAAATCTGTATAAAGCACAGAAATGTGGAAATCAAGAAAAGGTAGAAATGGAAATGTTAATGGAAGAATTAATTGTGCCAAGATTAGCGGTACATGAGGCTCAGTTACTAACTAGATTGAAGGAGATGAGAAAGAAATGGTGATATACAGCCAATCTACAGGAAAGTGTCCAGGAATAGATGGTAATACTGTGGAAGTTTAGAAGCTAGGAGGGATAAAAGTGATAAAGATCTGGAAGGTTTTGTTCAACAGTATTTTAAAAGAACCAACAACCTAGAAGAGAGCTGTGGTAGCTGTAATACTGAAACATGGTAAAGACCCATCAGATCCAGCCTCATATAGGCCTATTTCGATTTTAAACCATGATTATAAAGTGTTTATGTCTATCATGGCAAAATTGATGCCAAAATTGATAGATACGGATCAGTGTGCTTTTTTTTGGAGGACAGGAATACATTTGACAACAACAATAGAACAAGGATGATCCAGATGGAAGCAGAATATAAGAAAATACCACTGTTGTTGGTGGGTCTTAATGCAGAGAAAGCATTTGACAGACTAAGCTCGGATGTTATGAGTAGAGCAATGGGGGCATTTGCATTCCCTGACAAAATAGTAAAGTTAATTAGGAAGATATATGAGGGATAGGAGGCAAGACTTAAGGTGGGGAGGGTTCCTCTCTGATAACTTCTGTTTGAACAGAGGAACCAAGCAGGGGTGTCCTCTTTTCTTGTGTTGTTTGCATTAAATTTAGAAGCATTGGCAAACAAAGCAAGGGACTCAGAGATTCAAGGAAACAATTGGTATGCTAATCAAGAAAAGTTGGCATTATTTACAGATGATATTATTTATTACTTGATAAAAATCAGAAAAGGATATTACTGTGTTGTGGAACATTCTGAGACAGTATCAAATATTTTCGGGGTACAAAATTAATGAAGGTAAAACAAAAGCATTAGCTGTAAACTATGTACTCACAAACAAATTGGTTCAGCAATACCCATGTTTAGGGGGACATGATAAAATGAAGTACTAAGGAACATTGGTTAAAAAGGATTCTGTTATGGCAGCGAAGGATATGTGGGAAGAGACTAAAAAGATAAAACAAAAACTGAAATTGGAAGTTCTGTTTTACAGATATGGATAGCAAGATAGAAGCAGTAAAAATGTTTTTAGACCCTTTAGTTTTATACACAAGACAAGCATTTTTTATTGACCAGAGGAGAAGTTGTGGATAGCAATTAATAAAATGTTGAATGATTTTATCTGGGTGGGGAAGATGGCAAGACTCAAGTGGGAAAAGTTGATCCTTCCAATAGAAACCTGATTTGAAGGGGTATTTCAGGGCTACACTGTTACGGCTCTGCATAGCACAAGCAGAAACCTATAATTCAAAGTGTAAAGGGATGATGATGAAAATGGGGAAGCTCAGAAAATAAGGAGGAACTGAAATTTTGGGTGCAGATCCTTAAGGAGAATAACAATAATCATACAAGATATTACATTCATAATGTAGCAGAAAGTATTCTAAGAACTAAGCCAACATGGGAATGGAGAAAGGATATTCTGGTGATCGGGATGACTGCAATTAGGGGTACAGAAAATAGGCAAGAGGGTCTGGAATTTACTGAAGAAAACTGGCAAAGGAACCAAGTTACTGGGATCAAATAATTAGAGGGGGAAAGTAATAGAATGGGAAGAGGCCAAGAATTAATTTGGACTGCCTCCCCTATCAAGGCTTAATATCAGAGTATAAGCAAAGAGATAGAATAGGGGGGTCCTAAGTGAATAACCAGCACTGGTAGAATTGTTAGTAGAATCTAAAACAGAATCTGCTGTTAAAGAAAGAATAATTATTTATTTATTTATTTATTCCAGTTTGGTGACCGGGGAGGTCCACTGGGCTAAAAGCCCATTTTCAGTGGAGGCCCGGGGAGAAAAGCTCCATAATACAATGTTACATGACATAATAATCACACAATTACAAAAAGATAAATTGATTTACATACAAATCAAACATTGGATGATTGTAGAAACAGTGCAGGAGGATGATAGGCAAATTGCATAGGGATGGGAGAAATTGTTAGTTACATTAGCAATGTAAGACAAATATGGAAGGTATGAAGGTTAGCCAGGTGAGAACAAAGAGGGGAGCTTGGCAGGTATAGAGTGAAGTGTGTAGTAACATTTTCGGTGAGTATGCAAGAAGGAGAGGAGTTTAGTTTTGAAGGAGTGTAGGTTGTCACAGGTTAGTATAAAGCTGGAACAACAGGAACCAAGTAAATAGTAACAAACAACAGGAACAAGTTCCACCAGGATTTATTAAAAGCACAAAATCTTTCTCTCTGACGTCTCGGCCCAAAGCCTTCAAGGAGAATAAAACACTTGCATGCAGCAACAGCTTATATACATAGCAAATGAGATAATTGCATAATTAATCAATTAGTACAACAATTCAACAAACTAATGTTCTCCAGTTGAGCTCTTCATTCAGCCCAAAAGGAAACATGGTTTTAAATTTTAAAATATATACAGTTTCTTTCTGCACTAATCTAGTTTTAACATCAATATCACTATACATAGAAACACAAACTTGTTCTAAAATAGTTCCTTTCAAGCCCTCATTACATTTATTGTGTGCTTCCAAAAAATGTAATGCAACTGGGCTGTCTTCTTTACCATTTTTGATGTCTCTTAAATGTTCCAAAAATCTTTTTTTAAAGGGCCTCTTTGTTTCCCCAATATAAAATTTATTACATGGGCATTTTAGAGCATAAATGACACCCTCAAAATTACAATTAAATGTACCCCAACTCTCAAATTTAACATTATTAATAAAATTAAAATTGGATACAATATGCTTACAAGCCTTACACCTCCCACATGGAAAAGTCCCAATTTTAGCAGGTTCCATATATATTTGTAGTGCAGGCATCTTAACCTTAGATCTTACAAGAAAATCTTTTATACTCTTGCCTTTACGATAGGAAAACTTCATATTTATATCAAGCCATTGTTGAACATTTCTGAGTGAACAAAAATAAAGCCAATATTGATTAACAATATCAAGGAACTGTTTGGTAAAGCTACCATAAGTAGTAACAAAATAAATATTTTCTTTACTAGAAACTGAATTATCATGATGTATTGTATTACACTCTTTTTGTTGATTAAATTTTATATATCTGGGTTTAACCCCTGTACACAATCTGGTAAAGCTCTTTTCCAAAATATTTGTATCATAGCCTCTAGAGGAAAAAGATTGCACCAAAAGGCGCATTTCTTCATGAAATATATCAGATCTATTACATAGTTTAGAGATACGTAGCATTTCACCATAAGGTAGAGCCTCAATAACATGTAAGGGATGGCCACTATTTGCATGTAAGTACTGGCAAGTCCCTTCAAATTTTTTATTGGGCCAAGTAATAATATTCTCACCATCTGAAATATCCAATACTATATCTAAAAAAGGAATAATATGACCAATATTGAGGCCATCAAATTTAATATGAAATTTGTTAACGTTGATTTCATTAAAAAATCCAACAATTGTGTTTTTGTCACTGTCCACCAAAAATATTAAATCATCAACATATCTAAAGTAATAAATAACATGTTCCTGAAAAAATCTATGTTTATAAATAATATTCAACTCAAAAAAACCCATGAAAAGATTTGCATACATGGGGGCAAAAGAAGCCCCCATTGCCGTGCCCTGCAACTGATGATATATAGTATTATTAAATTCAAAAAAATTATGTGTCAAACAAAAATGAACCATTTCCAAAACATATTCTGAGGCAGGAGAATTACCAAGGAAAAACCTAAGGGCTTCCAATCCATACTCATATCCAATGCTTGTATACAAGCTTTTTACATCAATACTGACCCAAACCATGTTCCTATTTATTTTGACATCTTTTATTTTTGCCAAAAAATCAAAGACATCACTTATATAGGAAGGCAACCTGATAACATAAGGGTACAAAAAGTGATGCAAAAATACACCTAAATTATGAAGAAAATAATTTGACCCAGAGACTATGGGTCTCCCGGGGGGTTTATGTAAATTCTTATGAATCTTAGGCAGGCAGTAAAATAAGGCCATTTTACAGCCTGTTGTTTGAAACTTTTTTTTAACATCTGACTGGCAAAAATAGCCAAGTCTTAACCCCTTATTAATAAGCTCCCTATAGTCACACATGGCTGAGAAAAAATTTTCAGTTTCCACAACTTTATACGTATTACTGTCACCAAGATGTTGCATACACATTTCCATATAATCATTAAACCCCATTACAACCAGTTTGTTACCTTTGTCAGAGGGTTTAAAAACAATATCATATGTTTTACTCAAAGCTGACAATGCTTTCCATTCTTGAATAGACATATTATAAACTATATTAGATCTATTACTCATGAATTGCTTAAATTTTAACTCAGAAAAATAATTTACCAGATTAACGAATTGACATACATCAGTGTTAAGAGTTTCAGGCATGAAAGTACTGTATGAAGGAACTTTAGAAGTATCAAACATAAAATATGCATTATTAACATCATTGTCTGAAGCACATGAATAAAAGCTATCCATAGAGCTATCTAAACTTTCATTTTCTATTTCTGAAGCAGAGAAAACATTCTTACTAAAAAAATATTTTAAATGCAATTTTCTAGAAAAAACAAACACATCAGTTTTAATATCATGTAAACGAGTAACCACTGTAGGGACAAATTTAAGTCCCTTATTTAATACAGACATTTCTATATCACTAAAATTGTAGCTAGAAAGATTAACTACATAGTCTGTAACATTTGACACTCCATTAATCTGCTGTGTAGAACAAACATTACCGTCTTCCCCGTTTTGACCCCCTCTGTCCAAAGCGTTGCCCACCTTGGTTAGAATGCTGTTCCCAAGTCAGTTTCTGTCCCTGGGCTGGAGGAATCGACGACGAGGACGAATTTCCACGAAAGGTATGGTAAAATCTGTCCCTTTGCTCAGCTGCTGGAAGTGCAGGAAAGTCGCCATCATTCCAATCTTCTTCATGAGAGGTATAGCCTCCTTCCGACGCCGAAGAGTTGAAGGCTTGATTTCTGGCGTCATCAGAGCAAAACCTAACCTGCTTACGGCGCTTAAAGCGTTCAGTCCTGGACATGAATGCTTTATTGGATTCATAATCACGAATATCCCTCACAAGTTTCCCTTTCTTTCTATTAAGCAAAGTCACCTCATATTCTTTTAATTTACCATTTGTTTGTTGAAGAAATTCGTCAAATACGGACACAGGAACCACATTGGTTAAGTCAGTACAGAGTTTCTTTATATTAGAACACAGTTCTTTATGTTTAATCTGGTCACGTTCTATCAATATCTGGAGCCATTCACTCACACACTTGTGGGCAGCATGCACCCACCTTTTGTGGAAAGAGATATCTGTATCCACACTTAAATCAAAAGGACTAGAGGGATCCTTAAAGACTCTCAAACCTCTAGGTGTAGTGTCAGTCTCCACATATTTTTGTAGCCCGCAGATATTATAATGCACCGAAGTTTCCTTCCACATAAGCTTTTCCAGTTCATCAAAAAGTAACTTGTGTTCTGCATTGACTGCTAGGGAAATCTTTCTACCCACCCCAGAAAAAGGGTTGGTAGGTCTTGAACGTCTATCTTCTTCCCATTTTTCCCATATACTAGAACCATCATTAGAAACTCTTTATACAGCTTGTCTCTCACCTCTGTCCATATGATTAGAAGCAGCTGAAGAGTTTACCAGAAAATTGTCAAGGGACATTTGACTTCCCTCCATGTTATCTCTGAAAATCCGAGGTAGATGGAACTGTGGATCAGTAGGCATAAAGCTGGAACAACAGGAACCAAGTAAATAGTAACAAACAACAGGAACAAGTTCCACCAGGATTTATTAAAAGCACAAAATCTTTCTCTCTGACGTCTCGGCCCAAAGCCTTCAAGGAGAATAAAACACTTGCATGCAGCAACAGCTTATATACATAGCAAATGAGATAATTGCATAATTAATCAATTAGTACAATTCAACAAACTAATGTTCTCCAGTTGAGCTGGAGTCACAGGTTAGTAGGCATATAAAATATTGTATTATAACTATAGTAATCAGAGTAGGTTAGAAAGGATTGGGAAGAGAGACTGGATAAGCAATTCACAAAGAAACAATGGGACAATACATGCATGGCTCCCAAATATGCAACAAAGTCAGGAAGATTTATGATCTTTGCTTGGAAGTGTTGCACAGGTATTCTTACACCCCAAGCAGACTCTGAAGAAGTTTTCCTCAGCTAGATTGCAAACGATGGAGGTGTGATTGAAAAGAGAGAGGTAATTGGGAAGATTGTTTTTGGGAGTGTAATAAGGTGGCGGTCTTTAAAAATTCCCTGCAGACTACTATGTCAGAAATTCTGAGTTAGCAAATTGGCGTTACTAAGGAAATGTTTTTTTTTTTTTTTTTTTTTTTTTTTTTTTTTTTTGAGCTATAATACAGAATCAAACTTGCCTAGACATAGTAAGACTTTGCTGAAATTATTCTGGTGGCTGGAAATCAAAGTCTAAACCAAGCACCAACCATACTAGAAATAGTGAATATAGTAACAGAGATATAAGAACTGGAAGTGGGATCTTCAGAACAAGGTAGAAGAAAATTACATAGAAAAAAATGAGAATTGTGTGAACAGTTCATGCAGAATAGGAGGAGTGAGGTTTAAGGGAAGGCAGGAATTTAATGAGCTCTGTAATGTTTGGCAATAACTGTACAGAAGATTATATGTGATTTGTAATGTTTGCAACCGAATATATCAAAATGGTTTACTTTAATTTATATAAATATATGAGTGCCTATGTCATAAGTGATAATTCAATAAAGATGTTTCTTGTTTTTTAAAAAAAATCATCCTCCAAGATTTCTAGTAATGAAAGAATAAGCATATCCACTTGTAACAAATCATAATATCTCCTCAAGTTTAGGGGGAACATCCATGTGTTCCCATAAAAACACTTTCTTCATCCTAGCTATAGTCTGCAAAAAGGAAAAAAAAATATTCTAAAGACAGCTGGATATAACAACTTGAATCTCACACTTGCCACCCCCTGACTGCAGAGATGAATGTGCTTCTCTTTTCCTGGTATATAATGAGTAATAATTTTACACAAACACTTGTTTATTCTAATTTTAATACTTTTCTGCCATATGTGACCTTTCAGTTGACAAATCTTGCTGTGCAATACCAGTCCAGTCACTTATTTGCACTTTCACAAAATTAATACAATATATTTCTTTCAGTTTCTGTGGTATGAGAGAAAATCTCTGTTTGTTTTCTATGTTTTTTTGAAACATTTCTGCTTAAGAAGCCTCATATTCAGCCAATATTTCCTTCATTCCAACCTCTGATTTCAGTGGTTTTATCAGCTCATATGAATAGCTGCTTAAAACTTAATATAGTCTGGCCTTTTGATATTTCCCTTTATATATTGCTACAGTGTCTCACTTATGTGAAGTACCTCTGAGTGCATTTGATTTATTTTTCCTCTAAATACTTAGTCATCTCCTATACCAAAGCTGAGTGCTCCTTGCTGAGTGGCTGTTAACTACCAGGTGTTTTTTCTTCTGCTTTCCTGGTTGATTCTCTCTTACTGTCTTCATATTTCCTCTTTGCTGACATCAAGGCAGTGTAGTGATGAGCCAGTAACTGAATTTTACCAAATTGTTAACTGTTACTGCCATTTTACTATCATTCTCATTTCTCAAAGTGAGATAACTCTAATTAACTTGATGCTAGTGTACAGCCATCATGGAACTCCTGAAGAGTTATCTCCTTATGCCTACTGGATTGCAGACAAATTGAACTGGAATCTGAGTCCGAATTCCCAGTTATGAACAAATCATCTGAATTTGTGATGTTGGTATTGTGGACCACCATCATCAGTCACATTAGGTATCACTTGTTTTTAGAATCTGTTCAACATCTCTCCTTCTTGCACTCAATTAACCTACAAGTTCTTCTATCATGGCATCAACCCTCCAGCCCATTCATTTCCCAGTAGGGGGAAGCTAAAGGTGTTAAGGAGCAGGTCACTCTGCAGATCCTGCAGACTGTCCTATTCCCACCATTGCATCAGCCTTTTCAGCTCTGCTACAGATGCCACTGGAGGTACTTGCACACTTCAACTCATGCAACCTCATGACCAAGTGGCACACCACATGCAGAGTGGCATCATTAGTCTGCTAAAACTGTGGCAATAGACCTGCCTTCTTACAGATGCCACCAATGCACTAAGCCAAGCTGTCTCACTCCCCCAAAGAATAGGACAGCTGCTGTTGGCTGCTCACTGCCATTTTCCTCAGCCTAGTTCCTATAGTGTCCAGCTGGGTCAGTGCACCTAATATCTTGTTCATATCTAAACTGACTTAATTTTCCTTAGTGCACTCTGTACTTCTTCTAAAGAGGATAGTCTTTCTACTTTCAGTGTAGTCTGTGCATACAACAGTACAGCTTATGTGGGGCTTTCTTCATTCAGAAGCCAATGGAAGTACTCCTGTTGTGTTCTGTTGATGTCCTTTGCCTGTTGAGTTGATTGCTGTTGCATCAGTTGCAAATGGCATCTGCTGTCTTTGCTTTACAAATTGATAGAGGTTCTTTATGTCATCTGCTGAGTAATTTTCTAGGAGATGGTAAAGTTCCTTGATGTCTTGCTCTTTGCCATTATGACTATTCTATTAGCAACTTTATTAGCCAACCAGTATTCCTTAGTGTGAAAAATCTTTTCTGTCTCTAACTTCTTTGTATACTCCTTTCTTCTGAGAGTTCGGCATTCCACCACCAGCTTTCTTTCTGCACCTTATTTCCATACATGACTTAAGCAAATATTTAGTGGTTTGTTTTCATAGGTACTGTGGTGAAAAGCTAGAGCCTTGAGTATTTGACTGAACGCCTGTGCTTTTTTCACCAATAACCACATCTTTAGTATAGTCAATGTTGACCTTAGAGTCTTCTTTGACCACTCCTTGCAGATGATTGTGGCCATCATTGGTTTATACTGGTGAGACCATTTCATGACTATGAAATCTCAGATTTAACACAATGCTTAACATCAGTAACTTGAATTAATTGCAGACTGACCAAAGAAATACAATCCCTTTTTTGAACAATGGGCTAAGGTAAAAGAACTCACCAAAAGTACATTCGGGGGAACTGATAATATACTTCTCAAATACAATATTTAGATGTGTATGTTATTGAAAACAGAACAAATTGAGTTAGCTGTGATCAAAGAAACCTGATTTTTCCAAAAGATAAGAGTAGAGACAATCATGCCAGAGAGGTTATATCTGTTTACTGCAGATGCTTTACAATGCATCCTACTTATTAAATAACTTTTAAAGCAGATATTTTGGGTGAAAATGTCCAAATGGTAAAATAAAATTTCAATTTTTGGGGATTTCCTGTAGTTCAAATCTTTCAATAGCTGAAAACACACCTTTTATGGTATATCTTAGATGTCATTTGTGTCAGACTGTATATGTCTGGGCAAATGTAATTTTCCTTAATGTACATTAAATGTTGATTTTTGGTCTTTCTATTGTACATATTTGGATGACATCTTTTTAATTTAGAAAGGTAGTTTGGAAGACATAGATAATTTTTTAGCATATATTACGGGTACTACTACATTTTTGAGATTTACCCATCAATATAGTTTTCAAACTACCTAGTATTTAGAATAGCATCTAATTATAGAGAACAATGGGTTTCCTCCATATACAGGAAGGAGACATTTTCCATTTCCTACTTGTTCTACAGCAGCTGCCACCCTGGTTATGCAAGAAAAACCTGGTGAAGGGACAATTCGTCAAGACAGCTAGGATGGTTTGGAAGGATGACATTTTCTTATAGGAATTAGAAAACATGTCCAATATGTTATCCGCCTAACTTACTAAGTACACTCAAATCGGAGGTGATCAACAGAGACACTAAATATTCACCAATTTTAGGAAAGCTGGTAAGTGGGGAAGGGCAGGTTCCCTTGTTGTCAACAGATTGTACTGCTAAGAATATGTTTCAAAATGCTATGGCCATCAAATTTAATGAATTTAGTAGTCAGACAAAAAACATTATTTTGAACAAGTATGCCATCCTTAAAATGTATGAAGAAGTATTCATATCCATAGGGGAACCCCTTGTTTATCTATAAAGTGGACACCAACATAATGGACATTTTTGAGAAAGGGAAGGGAATGGATGCAATGGTTATCATTAAGTGTGGTAAATGTAGGCACTGCTGTTATAGTTTGGAAAATAAGTTTTTTTTTCTTTGAACAACTGTTGCAATTTTGAAATCACATTAGAGAAAGGGAATTGTGATACAAAAGGACTGGTTTATAAAGCAGTATGTAAACAGTACCTGGCTTATTATGTACAGAAAATGGAAAGGAAATTGGGAAAAAGAATATATGAGAATTTATATGGTATGAAAAGGGCCAATTTAAATAATGTCTTGTGCAAACTTTCACTGAATTGTTATGGTTTTACGAAGTTTGAATTTGGTAGTTTGGAAGTTATTCTTCCTAATGCCAGGGGTAGATTTTGGGAAGCTAGAATATAAGGAACTCCTCTGGCATATTAAATTGGATGCCACTGTCAAACTTGGTTTGAATGAATATGTTTTGATTCAACCCCTTCTTAAGATGAGAACAGCTCAGCTGTAAAAATAACATAAACATATGACCCAATGCCTACACTAAGTGTACAATGTTCTGAGTAAACAGACAACACACAAGTAACTCACACTTTCTTCCTCCTAATTTTAGTTTTCCTACTGATATTTATGCAGCTTTAAATATTGACAGGGCTTCATAAAGGTTACCACAAAGTGTAGACTACATGTACACTTAGTGTAATCTTTCTGAGTGACTAGAAATCACAAAAAAAAGTGATGAGTGTTCTTGAATATATATCATGTACACATGGTGTACACGTAGTGTAGGCTTTATTGAATTTGGCCCATGTTCTTTACAGGGTTTTTTTTTATTATTATTACTTTTTAATAATGTTTTTGAATGTCACTTGGGATGTTAAACTGCCTTGGCATATTATAATTCTAAAGATAGATATATGTTTTAATACTCAAGATTATCATTCTGAATAATTAATTACTTAATTGTTTTATGGTTTGATTGTTACTTATTGGTATTTAGATGAGACTGGAACAGTTGTTAAAATGTTCTGATGAAGTCCTAAGAGTTGTGAACGAAAGTGCTTAATGTTACGAGCAATCTGCTTTGTTATTTTTATTAAAGTGTGTATTTTTTTTATATTTATTCTCTTGTGGAACTTCTTACTACGCAATTATTTTAGCCAGTTTGAATCTAGCTGCCCTGGACTACATGGACCACCTTTGGTAACTGGTTAGGCTTAGTTGCACAACAACACACTACCTTAAAGTTCTCAATTTTATACTTTCCACTGATGAAACAAAAATGGAAATTTGCATTTTATTGTTGAAAATAATAAACAGCAAATTATGAAATGGCAAGTAAGCAAGAAATAATGCCTGACAGGATGGATGTTACTAGTTAAATAACACCAGCCCAGGGGTATTGTGTAGCCAGATGCCTCAGGAAGATAATCTCTACACTAATGGAAGGGCAAGGGCATTATTTTACCCAATAACACCCACCCTGGGCCCATTATTGTGTTTAGATAATGGGCTATCTGCTAAATTGTTTCATATTTGCTTTTGTATTAGTATATAACTAGACTCCCACAATTCCCAGTCTCTCATGATCATGATCTTGTGTTTAGTCACTAATTATTAGTGAGCTTAACCTTCCTTAGGATTTTTTTCTCATGTAAATATGTATATACTGTGGAATGATCAAACACCTTCATATAGTATCACAACCTAGGTGATAATGAACACTATAAATCCATTCTAGTATGCTGACCTTCTATACTCTATCTATTGATCTGTAGTGTTTTTCTTTCTTGGGTTTATGTGTGACCTTAGTACCTATTAATATAAACTACTAGCTGTATCTAGTTTAGTCTTAGATTTCATTTTCTTTCCCTACTAGAATACATAATATAAAATCCTAGGCTGTAATATGTTATAAAGATTTGTAATACACCATTTCTAATGCAAATGTCTTAGTCTTGTTCATCTATTCTTAGATAAAGTTTTCTTTCCCTACTGAAATATAAAATATATAATCTTAGGCTTGTATTATTTTTTAAAACTTCTTGTGTACCAAATTCTACTGTTAATATCTTTGTCTTGACCTTTTATGTTGTTGTAATTTGTGGAGCTTTTCTCCCTGGGCCTACACTGAAAATGGACATATATCTAGCTGGACTAGCCCAGTCAACAAATGTAAAATAAAATAAAAATATACATTTTTTAATGTTTTGAAATAAAAATAGTTCTTATGCCTAATATTATAAAGTTGATGTAGCATATGTAATTGTTGAAGGAAGTATTTTATATCCAAAATATAAGTTAATTATTTAATGTCAACACAAAGTCACAAAGATGCATATACTGAGGCAGACTCACTCAGATATACACAGAAACACACGCTTAAATGTAACAATCAATTCTAGCACTTTTTGTGGCCGAATACATCTCACTTGTCATTGTGATCAAATGAACGGGAGAAAAAAAATCATTCAGTGCAAAGCAGTGCACCCTGCGCCAATATCTGTGATTTTGCAGATCAACCCTGACTTGTCACTTTCATTTTTTGGTAAATTGCCAAGGATTACAGTTAGTCAATAAAGTTAATCATTATAGTTTCATACTTCTTATGGTTCATATAATGTGTATTGATGAAATGTGTTTTCAGATTTGATTTATTGAGCAAAGACATTGAAAAGTATGCCATCACTCAGTGCCTGCACACACGCGCCTGTGTGTCTCGCTCTCTCACACACTCACACACACACACACACACACACACACACACACACACACACACACACACACACACACACACACACACACACTTTTTTCAATTACATTTTACAATTTTTTTTTCCACCTTGCTAAACCTAGCTTTTTAGACCCATACTTAGCTAGGGCTAAGTAAAATAGGAAGTTTATAGATTCATAGATTAGTGCTAGGCTAATTGCCCTTGTGAGCCATTTTAAGCCTTTCCAATTACCCCATGTGAGAATCAAACCCCACACCTTGTGTCTGCAAGGTAAACACCTTAACCATCCTCCCACCCCCTAGTTACATTTACTAGTTGAGTTTTTTCTCTATCTTTTTTTATTATTTTATGCAAACTAAACAGCAAATCCACATTTAGCAAGCATAAATTCAGTAGTCATTTTCTTTTTTTTTCTTCATTCCCTGTCTGAATACAAACTCTGAGGTCATGCCACCACAAGGAAAGGGGGAAATCCCTGGTTCACTGGTAAGTTCACTTTCTAGTAAAAAGCCTTTGTGTTACAGATTAATTTCACACAAAAGGCTGGCTCCCTTAATAACTATATCAGCAATATAGACGGCTTCCTATTGTAATTTAGAGACACACAAATGTTTGCCTTGAAATTTTGAAAAAGGATACAAAAATGCAGGAGTACTAAGATGATGGCAGCAGCTTCAACAACTAAAAGAGTCTGTCAGTGAACAGTTTAAATTAGCAAAAGCCTATAAATTACTAAAATTTCTTACAGAAATTGTTAGCTGAAGAGTCTACAATGCCCAGAAGCTTAACAAAGAGAAAAAAAATTAAAGTGAAAGAGGGAGACTGTGGTGCAGCAGAACTGGGAAAAACATCAGAAGAAAACCCTTCAATCACCCTAGTGAGAGAAAAAGACTGACCGAATGCATTCTAAGTTTCAATAAAAACAAGCCCATTTTGGAATATACAGAGAAAATAACAGAAGACTGCAGTAAATTGATGTTTTAACCAGGCATTCAGAGGAAATAATACTTACGAAAACTGCTGAAAAGAGATTAAAGACAAAGCAGTGGTGCAGCAATTAAAATATGAACAAATGACAGAAAAACTGGCTGAACTTGAGAACTGGTAACTCAGAGACAACTTGAGGTTTACAGCAGTATAATAACAAATGAAAGGCTGGATTCTAAAGACTATATTTGAGTGTGTATGTATGAGTGATAAAACAGACTATTAAAAACCTATTTGTAATAGACAGGTAAAGGATATAAGTTAAGTGGAATAAGCTGGAGTTTTTTCTATGGCACAATTTGCTTTATTGGTTTGGAATACAGCTGAGTTTGTTGATAAAGAAAAGCAAGGCAAGGTACTGACTTATGTTTACAATAGTAATGCACAACTAATTATATGGGAAACATGCCTGAATCATGTGGAACATGAAACATTTGTGAAGAAAAATATAAGGAAGGCTTCTTTGTTGAAACAGTAAGACAACAAACAGATGGGCCTGAATATTAACTAAAAAGGTTAAAGGAATAAAGGTTGAGGAAAAATTATGAGCAGGAATTATGAGAATTGCAAGGTAGAAGTGGACCTAGGAAAATTACAAATGTAATGGTGAGTTACTCCAGTACACTATATAACCAAGATGTAGAGGGTGAGAGTAACATATGGGAAGTAGAAACAAATTTCATACAACTTCCTCAGTTAACAGAAGTAGAAAGATTGGTATTAACATCAAAAATAAAGAACACAACAATTAAAAAAATAATGACAATTTAAAATATGAGGAAACTTGCCTGGTAATGATGAAATTACAATAGAAAAGTGGAAAATGTGGAAAAAGAAGGAACAAGACATAATAAAAGTCTGACCAGAACTTTTTACCAGTGATTTTTCTGGGTGGGGATGTGTCTTTGACTCAGAAAGAAATAAGAAAATGTCACATTCTATTTCCAAGAATAATAGACCTAGATCAGTGTTGGTCAGTGCTTATTTATAGAAGGTAGGCAATGGTGGTAGTTATATTAAAAGAGTGGAAAAAAAGAGGAAGATCCTCTTGATCTAGGTGCTTACAGACCCCCATTTCAATTTTGAATGAGGCTGCTTTAGTAGCATTGTATAAACATATACGTATAAAATGGCTGCATTAGCAACAACAGGTACAGAATAACAAGTGCACCGTGTGTGGGGTTTGCACAGTAAGGTATAGTGAAAAATAGTATTTAAATTGCACAATTGTTGAACATCTCAGTTCTTCTATAAAGTTGTATTTTTTTTTCTTTGAAGGAAGCCCCTCACACCCCTCAAGTTTATATATACCAACTTTAAAATTGCCATGCCTTGGAGAAAAGGAGATATTTTGAGAAATGGTAATCTTGGACTTAGTATATTAAATTCTTCATTTTTGGTTATTCAGTCTCATTATTCTGGAACTTACAATGAGTCTTGGAATATCAAAGTGTTACCTGTATATTCATCCAAAGCTGCATGTGCATATATACCAAAGAAAGCTGCATGGAATACATTTTAATATCAGTTATATAATATGCTCAACAGCTATGTTACTATAAAAAAGTTAAAAAAAAAAGTTTACTGCTCAAAATCTCATCTCATGAAAAATCTTTTTCTAAATGTAACCTTAATTCGGACTTTTGCAGACCCTTCCCTCCAGAGAGAGAAATTAGAGGAGATTCCACATATGACTGACAAATATTAGGGCTATGAGTATGGTTAACAATAACAGCTCTCAGAGGGTCCACC
The DNA here is from genome assembly GCF_019279795.1 of Protopterus annectens. NCBI lineage: Eukaryota > Metazoa > Chordata > Ceratodontiformes > Protopteridae > Protopterus > Protopterus annectens. The sequence goes on from NC_056731.1 coordinate 457,689,071, forward strand.
TACCTATCAGGTGTATGCTTCAATAATATCAACAATACTATGATTCCAGTATTAAAAACTCCTGGTTTAAAACTCATCTGTGTCATATACCAAATTCAGAAGAGTACACATATAAAATTGTCCATAAAAGATGAGTGAGATCTCAAACCTCTAAGATAGCTTTTTTGGTAGTGGTGGTGTTAGGGTGCTGCTATAAGAATGTCAGTATTGATTTTGCTCAAACTGATGGATCCAGTGACATGCAGGTTTAGAATGCAGATAGGTCTACCTTAACAAATGAGCAAGCAAGCTACTCAAGGCCAAACAGTTCTAAGTACTACTACAAAATCTGAGGGATGGTACAAAAATATATAGTAAATTACTTTTTCTAAACCAATGAGAAGATATGTTTCGCCTGAAAACATATGACTTTCTGGTAGTGGGTCTCTGCCTCCTACAAGACACAAAGCACATAACTGTAGAAAAGGTGACTGAAGGACTTGCATGAAATCTTCCAAACCACTTGCCTCAGTCCACTGAGATTAGGTGGATCTGTTTGCAATACCTGTCAAGTTCTACTGGGCACATCATTGGTCATGTTCATCTACTGTGTGAACCTGATATACCTTGACCATCAGGATGAACCTTGCTTTTTCTTTTCTTACTTTTAATAACATGTATTTAATGACTGAAAATGGAGGAAAGGCATACATTAAGCATAGATTCTGAATGAACCAGTAGCCAGGCCTGATGAATGTGAGACCTTGAGCAGAAGTTCTGTGCCTAACAGTTAGCTTCTGAAAGTAGTAGGTCTGCTATGTATTCTAGTACTCTACAGAAATGCTGATCCAATCATTTTCCATCTGTATGAAAATTTTGACTTCCCTGCTCAAGTTGTCTATTAGGGAATACTATTTATCAGAGGGTACAAAATTACTGAAGGTATAGGTTAAGACTGATTGTCAGATCCTACAGAATCATGAATTACTAGGAAAGGAGGAAAGAGATGTGAGCCCTGTTTGATATGCACCACATCACTGCAGTGTTGTCTCATTACCTACAGGGTCACTGAACTCAAGACCTGGAGGGACGTGACTGCCCATCACCCCTTTTCAGGTTGCTCTTTGGTCCATGTACCCAGTACATCTGTAGATAGCCTTTGATTTGGTATTTGGGGTAAAGGGTTGCTCACCACTTTTCTGGTCCACCATCCAAATTCCTTTATAATGTCAAGGACTTTCCTCTGTTTTACTTTTATACATTGCATATATGTATCCTATAACAACTATTGTATTATGTTATAAAATGTTTTATGATATATACTATTTGGAGGTTTTCTCCTCAGGTGTCTGCTGAAAAAGGGCTTTCCTCAGTCAGACTAACCTGGTTAACAAACGTCAAATAAATAAAAGGAGGACATGTTCTAGAGGCTGCTTATGTTGATACCAGACACTCCCCAGGTATCATTGGTTTGGCATAGGAGATTATCAAGAATGGATAAAGACAAAAAACACAGGGCTCTGAGACAGGTCAATGCTATTAGGTGACACCTCTGAAAAATTAACATGAAAAGTCTCTCTTTGGTTGATCCTGTTTTGAACCAGTGAAACTCTGCAATCTTCTGTCTCTAGGATGATACTGAGAAATTTCTTCTGCTCAGAAGGTTCTAGGGATGACTTCTGCATATTTAAAATTAACCAGTTTGGGAAAGTGCAAATTGGGAAACATAAGGATGTATGCACTTCTTCTACTGACAAGACATAAAAGATAGAGGTAATTATGGATCCATTTCAGTCTTAACATTGTGAAGATCTGAGCTGTAAATATGATAAAGACCCTCAGTACAGTACAAAGGCAAGAGGGTAAGGAGCTAAACTGGCACTGTTATCTTCCCCACTTTGAACATTGGAAACTCCATATGTGCTTTGTAAACAGGAATTTACTATCAGGCATCCTTCATATACAGGGTGATGATAGCCTTAATCTCTATTAAAGGGTGGAGCTATTCGACCCCTCCAAGATGGCTGCACATTGAGTAACAGCTTATTTCTAGCTCTCCCAGTGTGAAAACAGAAACTCAGCAAAAAAGGCCAGTAGACTTGTGTTTATGGGTAGATTTCAGTAACTGGCTAGTAAGTGCATGGCCTGGATGCCAGGAATAAAGAAATATAGAAGACCTGGAAAAAATCAGCTACAAAAAGTGGGGAAGAAGAACCTGCATGAAGATGTAAGACAATAGCATACAGACCTGGTTAAAATAAATAAAACACTGATGTAGTATATCAAGACAAACTCTCCCCGGGTCTCCTCTGAAAACCGGCTTCATTCCAAGTCAAACTTCCCTGGTAAACAAATGTTAAATAAACAAATAAATAAAAGGCTGAAAAAAAATAGAAGAAGCTTTAAACAGATATTTAGATGAGATGATAAAGCTGCAAAAATCAGAGGTCAAAATATTTTTTATTTTATTTATTTTACATTTGTTGACCGGGCTAGTTTGGCTGGATACATGTCCATTTTCAGCAGAGGCCTGAGGAGAAAAGCTCCACTATATACTGGTACATTACATAAAATACATCACTGTAAGATACAAATTATAAGGATCTAAAGAACTATTTGAATGTAGGATAGGCACAATACAGAAGCATTTTTACAGAAATGTAAAATTCTTAAAATACCGTGTGGATTCCTATTCCCATATTATTAGCAAAAGCAGGAGTAGTAATATTGAAAAGAGAGAAGGTGGTAACACACACAAAGGTAGTATTAATAGTTATGATAAAACATTTGTGCCAGGGCACAAATTTTAAGAAATAGATTTGCACAGCAGGGAGCAATGTGTAGGTTTAAGTGAGAGGAGAGATGACAGGTTGCAGTAGCGTATCAAGTAAAGAGAAGAGACGTTATAGGAAAAGTAATATCTAAGTGGATACTAGGTGAGCTACAGAGGAGGAGTGAATACTAGTAGTAGAGACAAGTAGAAAAGTAATGGAGAGAGATGTAAAGTCAGTCAGGATTAGAGCAAGGGCATAGCCAGTTAGATTTGAAATGGTTCCTTAGTTGTTTCTTGAAAAGTTTTGATGAGCCTAGGGAGGTCAGTTCTATGGGAAGTTTATTCCAGTATGAGCCAACAACATTTGTAAACAAGGAGTCACCAGCTCTATTGTGTGATTTGAGAGTGGTAACTAGCAGTTTGTTTGCTGAGTGGAGAAAAGTAAGATTCCTGTAAGGGGTGACAAGGTTATTAAGTGTTGGTGTATTATTAAGGTAATGGAGAATTTTATAGGTGATAACTAATTGATGGAGGAGAATAAGATTTTGAAGTTCCAGCCAGTCGAGTTTTTTGAGATTAACACAATGATGGGTACGAAATGGGGAACCTGTGGCAAATCTGGCAATGCTATGGTAGGCTGTGGCAAGTTTCTGAAGGTTAGATTTTGAAAGGTTGATAAAGGATGGGGAAGCATACAATAATGTAGAGATGAGATGAGTTTGGGCTAGAGACACCCTGCTAGTTGGTGTAAGAAAGGGCTTGAGTCTATAGAGGGCACCTATCTTTTTATTAACAGCTTTGATGGTTAGGTCAATGTGGCAATCAAAGTTTAGTTGATTATCTATTGTAAAGCCTAGTAGTTTAGTGGAATAATCAGGTGTAATGATAGTGCCATTGTCAGACACAACAGAGAAGGAGAAGGGGGCAGACTTAAGGGTAGGTGAGAAAAGTAATAATTTGTTTTTTTTTGGGATTGAGGAGGAGACAGATATGTTGGAACCATTTTTCTGCTGCTGTAAAGACTTTTTGGGTGGAAGAATGGAGTTCAGCTGGAGATACAGCAGAACAGATGAGAGTTGAATCATCTGCATACTGAATACATGTGAATGTTGGGAGTAAAATAGGTTATTTATAAATATGGAGAAAAGAAGGGGACCTAGGATGGATCCTTGAGGGACACCGATAGTGACTGGGAGCTGAGAAGATAGATGGCTGGCCCAAAGCACTGCTTGTTTTCTATCTTTCAAGTAAGAGTCAAACCAGTGCAATGCCACAGAGTCAAGTGAGAGAGATTTCAAAGTGTCTAGCAGAAGTTGATGGTTCACCATATCAAAGGCTTTAGAGAGGTCAAGGAATAAAGCAGAGGAGGAAAGGTTGTTATTGTGATTTTTGTTGATATTGTCTGTGAAGGAGAGAAGAGCAGTGGAAGTGCTATGGAAAGATCTAAAGCCATGTTGGGAGTCTGCAAGTAGGAAATTATGTAAGAGATGATTTAAAAGTTGTTGGTGTATACAACATTCCATAATTTTAGATAATGGTGATAGAAGGGCTATGGGATGGAAATTAGTAAGTTCATTAGTGTTTCCTCCTTTATGCAGAGGAATGATGTGGGAGACCTTCCAGAGGGAAGGAATAGTAGATTCGGTTATTCTGTTAATTAAGATGCAGACTGGGTATGCTAGTTCTGCTGCTAGTTGCAGATATTTGGCTGGTAGTTGGTCGGCTGATGGAGTGCATGGTTTAAGTTTTGAGAGTAATTTACATATATAGGTTGTGGAGACTGTACTAAATTTTAGATTGGGGGTGTTTATTTGAGGAGAGGTCTTTTGAAGGGAAGTGGGGGGAGCCATGGTGTTTGCTAGAGAGGTGACTGTTTCAGAGAAGAAGTTGTTGAATGTATTGGCAATTATGTTGGGAGGGGTCTGAGCTAGGTTAGTTGGAGTAGGTGTTTTGGTATTCCCTGGATGGAGCAGTTTATTGATTCCTGATCAGAATTTTTTGGGGTTAAGATTTTGATTTTGTTGATATTGAAGGTAATAATTTTTTTTATCAAGATAGGTGAGTTTTTTTGTAGTATTTCTAAGGTGTTTGAAGTTTTGATGGTCAGTTGGGTTTTTTGTAGCTCTCCATTTTGACCATAGTTTGTTTCTTAATAGCATAGTTTGCTTGGTTTCTTTAGAAAGCCAAGGGGCAGCTTTGGATCCTGTTCTAAGTAAGCGAGGGGGGGGGGGGGTGTGACGGTCAAGAATTTGGAGAAATGTGTTGTTGAAAAGGGTAACTGCTTCATCTAGGGGGAGGTGTTTTAGAGCTGACCAGTTGAACTCTTTGAGTTCATTACGGAAAGTAGGAAGGTTAAAGTTTTTTTTGTTACGTATAGTACGATAGCTAGCCTGTTTGAGATTGTTATTTTTTTGTTTAGTGATGTAGGTGAGGAGATGGTAGCTGATATTGTCTGGGAGTGTTCCAGTTTTATACAAGAGGTGATTATTGTTGACTAATATCCAGTCCAGGATGGCTTGTTTATTGGTAGTTTTGTGTATCCTGGTTGGGGTGTTTATGGTTTGTTGAAAATTAAAGAGGTTGAGGTGATAGGTGGGTTTTGGTGTTATGCAGGAGTTCCAATCAATATTAAAGTCTCCTAATATTATGGTTTCCTGAGGAAAGTTACAGGAGAGCCAGTTAAGAATGTTTTCAAGTGTATTTAAGTTGTTGCCAGGGGGGTTATAGGAACATATTATATATATGGCTTTGCTTTTATTTATTTGGAATTTGCTGCAGAGTATTTCAGCATTGGCAGGGGAGGGAGGCAGGGAGTCGATTGAGGACACCTGCAGTTCAGATTTATAGAGTAAGGCAACTCCCCCACCCTTTTTGTTTAGACGATCCTGCCTTAAAATGCTATATCCAGGTGGGGTAATTTCATTGTCTTTGGTACCTGGTTTAAGCCAGGTTTCAGTAAGACAGAGGATATCAAATGCGTAGAGGTCAATTAAAGCATAGAGTTGTGTGATTTTGTTGTTAATGCTACGAATGTTTAGGTGCGCTTAAGGTGAGAGTTAGAAGAGAAAGGTGAACTCAAGAGGTTAGTAGTTTGGTTAGCGAGGGAGTGGTGGAGGGAATTTTCAGGGCCAGGGTTGGGGTGAATGTCCCAGTGTAACAGTAGGAGTGTTTGTGGGAGTGGACGTGCTTTTGAGTTTTTAAAGGGTATTAGGTAGAACTTTTTTGTTGTGTGATACCTGTTATGGAGTATTCTGTGATAGTGAGGGGTAAGGAAAGGGCAGGTAGACAGGAGGTTAATATAGGTTTATTCAGATTGAGGTAGGACAGTGGTAGTGTGTTTAGATATATTAGGAGATCTGCTAAGGGTAAGACACTCGTAGGAAGTAAGGGTATGGTATAAAAGAAGGATGTTAAGGAGTAGCAGTGAGTAAAGTAGTTTAAAAGTGAAGGGCATATTAAGTTTGTTGAGCTTAGCAAGGTTGGAAATTAGTAGTAATTAGGATGGTAGGGGATGGGTGTGGCTGTAGTACAGGAGTGGAGAGTCAGTAGGTGTGAACGAGGCAGGAAAATGTGATTAGAGGTGAGAATGTTGGTGTGGCCGAGCAAGTATAAGGTTAGGGTCACTGGGGAGTGGGAATTGGGGGTAGGGTAGGGGAGCGGAGTGAGCCTGTAGGGTGAACGGAGTGGGAAGAGCCAAATTAAGGAGAAAGAGTGGGAAAACAATAAGTAGAGAGAGAGAGCAGAAGGTAAGTTTGCTGAGATGTGTAGTAGGTTGAGAGATTGACAGAGAAGTACAGTTGTAGGTAGGGATATAGAAGAATGACAGTAGGAGAAGATAGTAGGTTGTGAGAGGGATAGAGATAGGTGTTTGCTGAGTGGAAGAAAACTGTGGAAAGGTAGTCCTGAGAGAGATAGTAGGGGAGAGGACAGTAGAAGAGGAGCAATGGAACTAAGTAGGTAAGATGAGGAGGTGAGTGGCAGGAGAAGCAGGGACAGTAGGAAGGTAGAGGAGTGCCACCTAGTGGGCAGTTAGATAGAAGCAACACAGTCTCAATATCCAGTTAGGGGGAGGGAGCTTATTGTGAGACAGTAAAAGTGTAGAAATATATAGGGAGGGCAGGGTTGATCAAAAGACAAGAAAAGGGGTGGAATGGGGGAGTTTTGGCTGCAGGCTAACCTGGCAGGGAAGCAAGCTTCGACCTACTAGTAATTATCTACTACCTGAAATCTTTACAAGGTTAGGAATAACACATACTTTCAAAGAAAGTTCCTTGCTGGGAGCAGATGGGAGTTTAAATTGGTTTAAGAATGTCCTTGGTTGTGGTTTCTTTAGTGTGGCCTTCCGGTAAGGAGCATTCAGAAGGGTAGAGCAGGATGGGAAGGATCACAAGTTTCAAAGAAAGTTCCTTGCTGGGAGCAGATGAGAGTTTAAATTGGTTTAAGAATGTCCTTGATTGTGGTTTCTTTAGTGTGGCCTTCTGGTAGGGAGCATTCAGAAGGGTAGAGCAGGATGGGCAGGATCACAAGTTTCAAAGAAAGTTCCTTGCTGGGAGCAGATGGGAGTTTAAATTGGTTTAAGAATGTCCTTGGTTATGGTTTCTTTAATGTGGCCTTCCGGTAGGGAGCATTCAGAAGGGTAGAGCAGGATGGGCAGGATCACAAGCATAGGACACAGCGAAACGCTGGAGCCAGGGATGCACAGCAGCCGGGGGGAGGTTAGTAGAATGGAATGAAGCTGGTTTTCAGAGGAGACTAGGGGAGAGTTTGTGTTGATCTACTACATCAGTGTTTTATTTATTTTAACCAGGTCTGTATGCTGTTGTCTTACACCTTCATGCAGGTTCTTCTTCCCCACTTTTTGTAGCTGATTTTTTCCAGGTCTTCTATATTTCTTTATTCCTGGCATCCAGGCCATGCACTTACTAGCCAGTTACTGAAATCTACCCATAAACACAAGTCTACTGGCCTTTTTTGCTGAGTTTCTCTTTTCACACTGGGAGAGCTAGAAAAAAAAATAAAGAAAAGGCTGGCTGAATATGAGACTGCTCAGGGAGAGATGTTTCAAAAAAATAATAGAATTAGAGGACAGAGCACATAGGGAAAACCTGAGATTTTCAGCTATACCAGAGAAGCTGGAAGAAACAGAGTGCATTAATTTTATGAAAGCACAAATAAGCAACTGAAATGGTATTCCATAGCAAGAGTTGTTAATTGAAAAGATCTGTATGCTCCAAACCTGGCTATAACAAAGCAACCTAGACCTTTAATAGTAAAGATGTAATCCTACCAGCAGAAGGAGTTAATTCTGACAAAATTGTGGCAGAAGGATGAAGTATTAAAAGTGGGAGACAGCAGAGTGTGGAGAATGATTATTCATTGTACACCAGACAGAAGAGGAGCAAATTTATTCCACTATTCAGGGAATGTTAAGATGCAGCTGTAAGACTCAAACTGCTTTACACAGCTATTTTCAAGGTATTCTTCCCTGGAGGGACAAAATCATGTTCTGATGAAGTACATGCTAAGGAGGAAATACAAAAGCTTGTCCAAAAAAAAATAAGCTGTCAAACAGAAGCAAATTCCACTTCCTGTTCGTCTGGTAATACCTGTGAAATCTTTTCAAAATTTTCAATGGAAACTAAAGAATAGGAAGGGAGCATGAGAGTTGACTAGAAGAATTAAGAGTACATTGGAAATGAAGCAAAGACAGATTTTAGAGATGAGCAGTAATAAAACCAGTAACTTAATATGGGATTGCAATGCAATAATCATATTTGTGAAATATGACAGAACAAGAAAATCTGGAAATATTGGGCTTTTTCAGAGTCTGTTAGACTTGTGGGGAACTCTAAAGCATATGCCCTACTTCATCTCATTAATGTTCAGAAAAGTGCTTTGGGGAGGGGAAGAGGAGGGAGAAAGTTAACTGCAAGCAAAGATTTTTTTTCTTAAATAGTACCAATTTTGTGACGTGGTTTTCTTTACATGTTATAAAGTTTTTTTCAGTTATTTTTAAGTGTAATGGGGATTGTCAGTAGGTGTTGCTGTTCCTTTTCTTTCTCCCGTTGCTCTTCTTGTTCAGTTTTAAGAAATGTAAGCACTGCAATGTATTTAAAAAAGCCCTGTTAAAAAGCATGATAAGAGAAAAATTGTTGTGCTTTTTCTCATTCTTGCATGGAGAAATGACTGGATTAAAGACCTTAGATTGATTTATTAACAAGTTTTAAGAGAGAGCACGTAAATGAAAAAGAATATTGAATATTATGAGGCTTTTTTCCTAGCAAATACATGTAAGCTCAGTAACAATTCTGCAGCTGGTCTTCATGCTTCCATGGAAACAATCTGATAAAGAGAAACTAGCTACAGTCTGTTGGAGAGTGAATGGCTAAGGAAAAAAATTAAAAGAGAAATTGGCTAAGAGATAATGTTCTCTGAAAGCATTCAGAGGTTTTCCCAAAGTAGATGATGTTCTCTGAAAGCATGCAGGGGCGTTCCCAATGTAGTTAATGTTCTCTGAAAACATTCAGGTGTTTTCCCAGCTGTGAGAGCTATAAAGATAAGACAAAACAAATCAGCACTTAGTAGAAGCACAGGCTGCACTATTCGTCTTAGCATGGATGACCTTTCTTTTAGGTTAACTCAAGTATGTGAGTGTGGCTGTCAGTTTGAGACTTTTTTTCCTATTAGGAGGGTAAAACTTCAATATTTGAAGGTGTACATAATTTTCTGTATTAGTATATTTGTTAATAGGTTTTAGGGGGGTATTGGGGATGTGTTTGTTTGTTTTTTTTTTGTTTGAGGGCTTTCAATAAAACAAAAAGTTTTATAAGATGTGACATAGGCCCAAATGTATATGACAAGAAACAACTGTATATGTAACACAAAAGCTGGAAGTAGACCTTTAACAAAAAAGGTGTTATTCATAAAAGGTGGGAATAACATTTTAATACAATGATGCTTTCTTTAATGTCTTTAAATGTAAATGGCCTCAGTGATAAATACAAACAAGAAAGAGTAGTATACTATATTAAAAAAATGTAGATTGCAAATAGTTATGTTACAGGAGCCACACACAGAACTGAACATGTGAATTTGATAAAGAAAGGTTTTTCAGAATGGCTATTCATCAGAATACCTGGGATAAAGGAAAAGAGGATTACTTATATTAGTTGCAAGAGGAGTTCCAATAATGAATGGAGAAGATAAAAAAAGATAATAATGGCAGATTTACAGTGCTAAGGGGCTACTGGCAAGGGAGAAGGATTACGTGGGCATGTATTTACATTCAATGTAAAAACTGCTGTAATGGAGCTTAAAAAAATTATGGGACAAATAATCAGTTTTCAGCAAGGAATATTACTTATAGGTAGGTCTGGAACTTTATTTGCAGCAGTGAAGATGTGTCTGGGGGCTCAGAAGGGAAAATATAACAAAGGGGGGTAGATTTTCAAAGAAATTTATGAACATATGTGGCATGGATGTAAATTCAGTAATGGGAGTTTGGAGTGAATGTACATATTATTCCCCAAGATATAAAAACTGGGCTAGGCTAGACAGAATTTACATTTCACAGGAACATGTGCATTTAATTGAAGGTCTTGATACCCACCCAATAATTATTTCAGATAATGTGCCAATAATAGCTCAAATAAAAATACTGGATAATGAAATAAACATGAGACATTGGCACTCACACCTATCTGTTAAAAAGAGATGAATTTAAGGAATGGATAGTGGAGATTATTCAAGGGCTGTTAGAGAAGATAGAAATTTCTTCTGAAAATATAGCTAGGAAGTGGGATAAAATTAAGGTGGAGTTTAAAAATATGGTGGAAATAAAAGAAAGGGAGCTATGGTTAAGAAGTAACAAGAATTATTTAGAGGGATTGGCAAATGTGAAAGTATTACCAAACACAATGGAGGCTAGCACGAAAAAAGTACTCACTCGTAAAAAATGCACCAGTGGAGGAAATGAAGCTCAGTCCTTTGCTGGTGCTTGTGACCTGCTTTTGGAGTTTTATCTGGTGGATGTCTTGTCGTGGTTTCTAAAATAAATCTGATTTTCCAGCAAAGGACTGAGCTTTATTTCCTCCACTGGTGCATTTTTTACAAATGTGAAAGTATTGCAGAATAGGGGAATCACACAGAAAAAGAAGAGAATCAACTGCAGAATGCTTGGCATACAATAAGGGATTACCTCAATAATATGCACAAGCTTAGAAAGATTGCTGTTAAGCAACTGTTTTTGATAACACTAGAGCATAAAAACTTTTAGCATGGAAACAGAAAGTAGAAAGGGCTGTTGCCAAACTTAGGAAGCCTATAACAAAGAAGGTAACAAGAGATCATATAGAAGTACTAGAAATATTTCAGAAATTCTACGAAAGTCTCTATAAAGCACAGAAATATGAAAATCAAGAAAAGATACAAATGGAAATGTTTATGAAAGAATTAACTATGAATTAAATAAAAATTAAATATGTTAAGGATAGAGGTAAATAAGGCTCAATTACTAGCAGTTAGGATAGGAGGAGATGAGATAAAAAATGGGATATATAACAAATCTACAGGAATGTTCCCAGGAATACCACCAAGCTACAGGAAAGTCCCCAGGAACACATGGTATTCCTGTGGAAGTTTGGAAGCAATGAGGAAAAAAACTGATAAAGATGTGGAAGGTTTTGTTTAACAATATCTTAAGAAGAGGAAAACTACCACCATCCTGGAAGAAAGCAGTGGTAGCTATAATAACTAAAGAGGGTAAAGATCCATCAGCTTTGTCTTCATACAGACCCATTTCAATACTAAACCAGGATTGTAAAGTATTCATATCTATGATAGCTAAAAGAATGCAAAGGTAATGCCAAAACTGATAGATATGGATCAAAGTGGTTTTGTGGAGGGGAGGCAAATATTTGCCAACATTAACAGAACATTGACGACAGAGAAGGAAGAAGAATGTAAGAAAATACCATTGCTGTTGGTGAGTCTTGATGCAGAGAAAGCATTTGACAGAGTAAGCTGGGATCTTATGAAAATGGCAATGGAAGCATTTGCATTTCCTGAAAAAATTTTAAGGTTGATTAGGAGAATATATAAGGGAATGGAAGTGAAAATTAAAGTGGGTGGGGTCCTCTCTAATAATTTCGGCATGAGAAGAGGAACCAGGCAGGGGTGTCCTCTTTACCCTTTATTATTTGTGTTATATTTAGAACCACTGGCAAAGAAAATAAGGGACTCAGAAGTTCAAGGATATAATCGGCATGGTAGTCAAGAAAAGCTGGCTTTTGTTGCAGATGATATTATTTTGTACCTAACAAAATCAGAAAAAGACATTACAGTGTTGTGGAACATTTTGAGGCAGTTTCAGATCTTTTCAGGATATAAAATTAATGAAGTTAAAACAAAGGCAACAGCAGTAAATTATGTACCCACACATGAACTGGTTCTGGAATACCCACATTTATGGGGACATGATAAAATGAAATAATTAAGAGTATGGATTAAAAATTGTTCCAGTGTGGCAGCTAAGGATATGTAGGAAGAGACTAAACAAAAGATAATACAAAAAAGCTGAAAAAATGAAAGCTTTGTTATATGGATATGGATAGGGATAGTAAGATACAAGCAGTTAAAATGGTTTTAGTCCCTTTAGTCTTATACACAGGTCAGACATATTTTTATCAACCAGACAAGAAAGGACTTTATCTAGGAGGGGAAGACAGCAAGTGTCAAGTAGAATAAGTTGATTCTTCAACTAAAACAGGGCAGATTGGCATTATCCAATTTTAAGGGGTATTTCAACGCTAGTTAGAGTATAGTTTTAAGACTCCTATACATAGCACAAGCAATTAAACTATAATTAAAAGTGGAAAGGTATGATGATGAAACATGGGTGAAGCTCAAGAAACAAGTAGAGACTGAGATTTTGGATGCATTCTTTCTATTTGCCTATACTTTGATATTGGGAGGGCAATCTCTAACTTGCAGTCCAAATAAATTCTTGTCATCTTCCCATTCTATTACCTTTCCCTCTCTAATTATTTGCTCCCATTACCTTGGTTCCTTTGCCAGTTTTCTCCAAGAAATTCCAGCCCTCTCTTGCCTATTTTCTGTATCCCTAATTGCAGTCATCCTTATTTGCAGAGTCTCCTTTATCCATTCCCATGCTAGCTTAGTTCTTAGAAAACTTTCTGCTACTTTATGAATATAACATTCTGCATTATTATTATTATTCTCCTTAAAGGTCTGCATCCAAAATCCCAGTTTCTTCTTGTTTTTTGAGCCCCCTTTCCCCAGTTTCATCATCATCCCTTTCCACTTTGAATTACAGGTTTCTGCTTGTGCTATGTATAGGAGCCTTAACTGTGTAGCTCTGAAATATCCCCTCAAATCAGGTAATCCCAATCTGCCTTGTTCTATTGGAAGAATCAAGTTATCCCATTTGACTCTTGCCGTCTTCTCCTCACAGAAAAAAATCCTTCATCTCTTTATTAATTGCTGTCCACAACTTCTCTGATTGAGAAAAATATGCCTGACCTGTGCATAAGACTACTTCCTCTTTCAGCTTTTCCCGGTTAGGGGTTGCCACAGTGGATCACCTTGTCCGCTCATGATTAGCAGTAGAGTTTTTATGGTGTTGAGTTGCCAGCCCAACCTTCCACAGAAGGCACACACACGTACTTATGCCTAGGACCAATTTAGTGTCCAATCTGCCTACAGCATGTCTTTGGGATGTGGGAGGAAAAGACTAAAGGGACTAAAACCATTTCAAATGATTGGATCTTATTATCCATATAACAGAGCTTCAGATTTCTCGGTTTTTGTATTAGGTTTTGTTTAGTCTCTTACCACATATCCTTAGTTGCCACACCAGAATCATTTTTAATTCATACTCCTAAATACTTCATTTGATCATGTCGCCATATGGGTACATAGTTTACAGCTATTGCCCTCATATTATCTTCATAAATTTTGTATCCTGAAAATATTTGAAACTGTCTCAAAATGTTCCAGAACATTGTAATGTCCTTTTCTGGTTTTATCAGGAATAAAATAATTCATGTGCAAATAGAGCCAGCTTTTCTTGAGTATCATACCAATTATATCCTTCAATTTCTGAGTCCCTTATTTTCTTTGAGGATGGTTCTAAATATAATGCAAATAAAGCAGAAAAAGGACACCCCTGCCTGGTCCCTCCCTCTGCTCAAGCAGAAATTATCAGAGAGGATACAACCAACTATAACTTTAACCTTCAATCCCTTATATATTATCCTAATCAACCTTATAATTTTATCAGGGAATACAAATGCTTCCAATGCTCTGCTCGTAAAGTCCCAGTTTACTCTGTCAAATGCTTTCTCTGAATCAAGATCCACCAACAATAGTGGTATTTTCTTACAGTCTGCTTTCCTCTGGATCATCAATGTTCTGTTAACATTGTCAAATGTTTGCCTTCCCTCCACAAAATCACATTGAGCCATATCTATCAATTTTGGCATCACTTTTGCCATTCTTTTAGCCTTTATAGACACAAACAATTTATAATCATGGTTTTGTATTGAAATGGGCCTGTATGAAGCTGGATCTGATAGCTCTTTACCCACTTAAGGTATTACAGCTACCACTGCTTTAATCTAGGATGTTGGTACTTTTCCTCCTCTTAAAATACATTCCAGATATTTATCATTTTTTCCTCTTAGCTTCCAAACTTCCACAAGAATACCATCTATTCCTGAAGACATTCCTGTAGCTTGGTTAAACATCACCATTCTTATCTCATCTCCTCGAATCCTATTAGTAACTGAGCCTCATCTACCTCTATCCTTGGCATATTTAATTGTTCCATAAAGATTTTCATTTGTACTTTTTAATGATTTCCATATTTCTCTGCTTTATACAGACTTTCATAGAATTTCCAAAATATTTCTAATACTTCTACAGCTTCTCTTATCTTCCTTTGTATAGGCTCCCTAAGCTTGGTGACAGCCCTCTCTACTTTCTGTTGCCTGAGTCATTGTGTTAAAAGTTTTTGTGCTCTAGAGTTTTTATAAAAAAAACAGTTGCTTTACAGCAATCCTTCTAAACTCATGCATATTATTGAGGTAATGCCTTATTTTCTGTTTATCTCCCTTTTGTTTATTTCCACCCTGTTTTTAAACTCCACTTTAATTTTATCCCACTCCCTAGCTATATTTTCAGAAGAAATTTCTATCTACGCTAATAGCTCCTGAATAATTTCCACTATCCATTCCTTGAAATCCTCTTTTTCAATAGATACATGGGAAAGTGCTAATGTCTCATTTTTATTTAATCACCTTATGTTTTTATTTTAGTTATTATTGGCGCATGATCTGAAATAGTTATTGGGTACATATCAAGACCTTCAATTAAATGCACACATTATTGTGAAATGTAAATTCTGTCTAGCCTAGCCCAGTTTTTGTATCTTGGGGAATAATATGTAAATTCACCCCAACACCTAGTACTGAATTCACATCTTCCATGCCAAATATTTTCATAAAATCTTCACAAATCTACCCTCCTTTCTTATATTTTCCCTTCTGGGACTCACAGGCACATCTTTACTGTTGCAAATCAAATTCCAGTCCTCACCTAGCCTTGCTGAAAAATTATTATTTCTCCCAGAATTTTCTTAAGCTCCATTATAGCAGATGTAGGTGGAATATAAATACATGCCAGTGTAATCCATCTCACTTGCCAATAGACCCTTAGTACTACAAATCTACCATTACATTTTTCATCCTGTTCTATCACTATTGGAGCTCCTCTTGCAATTAATATAAGTACTCCTCTTTTCCTCTGTCCCAGGTATTCCTCTAAATAACCATCCTGAAAAACCTTCCTTTATCAAATTTACATGTTCAGTTCTTTCCAAGTGTGTCAAGAGACCAACAGAAACTGTTGAAGAACAAAAAACAAAGTAGGCAGCCAACAATACCACAGGTCCGGGTAAAAGGAAAACATCATCAGACACTTCTGACTTCATCAGAATACAAATTAAAAATGCAAACTGCTTAAATAACCCAACCCATCGTACACATTAATTACATAATTTCCTCCCAAGGAAATTAAAAATACATAACATGTCGAAGTAAAAACACAGTTGACCAAGACCACAAAGCTGATCCACTCATATTTATGGTATTCGGTCATATAAAATACAAAGACTTCAATTTTAATAAAGCCATGATACTAATCCTATCATTGAGCCCAGGTTTTGTATTGGCATTAAGTTTAATTTGCCACTTTAATTCAAGTATTTCCAAAAAATCTTCCAACGGACCACCCCTGGAACCCAGATCAGCGTGGTCAATGGCACAAACTTATGCAAAGGGAACCTTTCAATGTGCTTATACAGCACATTTTAGTTGTTTTTCTGCCTAATTTCATAGCCATGTTCATAAACCCATTGCTTGAGAGCCCTCTTAGTTTTTCCCATGTAAAATCCATCACGAGTCACACAAAGCAACATACACTACCCGTTTTGAAAAGCAGTAATACCTTTTTTTTGGGGTAAATCAACCCGTAGTTCTTGATGAAAATCTCCCCTCTGTCTACAATGGAAGCACAGTGAGCACATCTGCCACATTTATAACAGCCCCCGTTTTTTTGAAAACTTAGTATTCCTTTCCAAAAGGCCCTTAAAACAGGTGTCTTTTTTATATACCACAACTGGTTTATCACCAAGAACCCCAACACTTTCCTCATCCATGACAAAAACTTTCCAAACTTTTTCAATTATTTTCCTAATATCATAGAAATCTAATGGAAAAGGTATGGTCAAGGCCCTAGAATACCTATCATGGTCCAAATAAGGGGTTCCAACAGACTCCATACTACTATTACATAAGAGTTTAACTATGTACCCCATGTGCCTTTTGTGTTTAACTTCATTCTCAATAACATTGACAAAACAGGGGGGATACCCTCTTTTTACTAACATAACCTTTAATGTCTCACATTCCTTTTGGAAATCATCATTATCTGAGACCATCCTGGCAACCCTGACATACTGGCTTTCTTCTGATGTTCAGAGTGCCAGCTTTCAAAGAGCAATACTGCGTTAGTATATGTAGGTTTCCTATATAACTGAGAAATAAACACCTTATTGATATAGTCTTTTTTAATAGTAACTTCTAGAAAATTCAGACTATTTTTGTCCTTAGTCATAGTGAATTTAAGGAAGTCAGTGGTCGCATTGATGTAAACCACAAACTCTTCCAATTTTTTGTCACTACCCTTCCAAAAAATCACTATATCATCTAGGTAGCACCCATACAAGGCCCAACACTTTTGGTATTCTGAGTTCCTAAGGAATTGATCCTCCCAATAGGCCAGTACTATATTAGCGAAAGCTGGGGCACAACAAGCACCCATAGCAACTCCCTGTCTTTGTTTGAAAATGTGACCATCAAAACTAAGGTAGTTGTTGTCCAAAATTAATTGCATACATGTCCTCAGAGTCAATATTATCCCATGGTCCCAGTCAGTGTTGAAACATAGATATTCATAAAACCATTCAAGGCCTTCATCGTGAGGTAATACAGAAAAAAGGTCCTTAATGTCTAAAGAAACCATGATAAGCTCTTCCTCATACATATCTGGTTTTATTTTTGTCAGGAAATCCCAAGAGTCTCTAATAACCCACTCCCTAACATCCAGGACTTTCTTGACCTTACCATCAAAATATTTGGCTATGCCAAAGGTTTTAGAAGCATTGGAGTCAACAACAGGTTGTAGGGGTGGGTTATAAACAGATTTATGTATTTTTGGGATCCCAAAAATAGTAGGGACATTTCTGCTCTAAGAAACTATGTATCTCTAAACTAATTTGTCCATTTAACAACAATTCATCCAAGGTAAGATCAATATTCCTATAGGATATATTCATTTCATTGACAGAGGTCTCAACATATGTATCACTATATAACAAATCAGATATTTTACTATCATAATCAGAGTTGTTCATAATAATGAGACCCCCCCCCACCCTTGTCGGGTTTTATTAACCTAATCTCCTGGTTACTTATAATATCTTGAAGAAATGACCACTCCTGGTGATTTAAGTTGTTAACAACTTGTTTTTGGTGTGCAAGAAGTACCCTAATTTCATTTTCACACAAAGCTTCAAAAATAGATGCAAGAGGATGAACTGGTGGAATAAATGTACTAGGCCTATGAGGTAGATGCAAAACAACTGTTTGATTAATTATTCTTAAAAAACAAGGCCAAATTAAGTTTCCTACAAAACAATTTAAAATTTAAAATAGTGTCGACTAAGTTAGCGTTCCTAGCTGGGACAAAATTCAAACCTTTTGAAAATAAATTAGCCCAGTTAAATCAACATGAACATGGCTATAACTGTACACTGTAAAGTCCCCATCCAGGTTTCTAACAACTGAGACAGCATTAGCTAGTTCTATCATCTGTTCCAAGTTCCCCTCATCCCCCTCCACTGGTTCTGATAATTGTTCTGCCCATACCTGTAATTGCCAGGCCTCATCTCCCTCTGGTTCTGAATTCTCTTGGATCTCCTCACTGGTGGGGGGTTTAAAGGGACATCCCTATTCACATAATCATCCGCTTCCAAAATATCCTCATGTGCTTCATCATATTCAACAGGAGTTCTATCAAAATACCAGGCGTGTTGCCCTTCTGGGGGGTCAGGGTATGACCTACCAGCATCATAGTCCCATTTATCTCTTAACAGCTTATACTTTCCAAGTGTGTCTCCTGTAGCATAGCTATTTGCACTCTACATTTTTTAATATTGTTCACTACTACTCCTTTTTTTGCATTTATCTGTGAGACCAGTGAAATTTAAAGACATTACAGAAATCATTATTGCATTAAAAAGTTATTCACACCTTTTATGTGCAACAGCTTTTTTGTTAAGTGTCTAGTTACAGCTATTGTGTTGCATGCATACAAAGTTTGGCAGGTTGATCTTTTATACAGTTATTTCTTGTCAACCTGAGCTTATGTCACATCTTACAAAACGTTTTATTTAATTGGAAGCCCTCAAAAAACAAAACACAGGCACCCAATACCCACATAAAACCTATCAACTTAATAAAACACAAAACTATGTACATCTTCAAATATTGAAGTTTTACCCTCCTAATAGGAAGAAATGTTTCAAACTGGCAGCCACACTCATAGACTTGAGTTAAAAATATAATGGAAAGTGTTGTCATTCTGATAAGAAGTTATTCCCACCTTACTAGAAAATATAAATCAAAATCTAAACCAACTATATTAGAAATAGGGAATATAGTAACAGAGATAAAACAATTAGAACAGAGATCTTTGGAAAAGGGTAGGAGCAAACTACATAGGAAAAAAATGGGAATTCTTGGAACAATATATACAGGGGAGGAATGATGACCTTTAAGGAGAATAACAATAATAATACAGAATAGAACAGAATAGAACAGAAAACACAATAAATGCTTTGCTTTTCTATTAAATGATATCAAAAGCTAGTACACTTGAGTGTATTAGCCTGTAGTTTAACTTTTAAGCAAACTTAAACTAAGAAGTGCAACCAACAATTAAAGCTTATAAAAACAGGAAAAACAGGTAATACCACTATAAAATAGACAGAAACAGTCGTCGAATAACACAAATGGTCGAAAAATGCAAGAAAAAATACTTAAAATCTGGAAAGTTGCTTTTTCTGTCCTCTGCTGCTCTAGGAACTCTGCTGGATACCACGAGGAGCTGTGCTGAGTTCTCTCTATTGTTCAGCATCTACTTCTTAGAAGTATAGGCCAACATGGGAGGACTTTGGCTGACAAAGTTTGCAGACGACTGCAAACTGGGCGCCATAGTGGAAAGGGCATCGGACACGGATATCCTTCAGAAGGGACTCACGGAAACAGATAGCTGGTGCCAGAGCCATGGCCTGAAGTTAAACGCCAAAAAATGTATAGTCATACCCTTCGGGAAAAACAAGGTAACCCCAAGCTACCATATAGGTGGCAATCCACTAAGCACAGAAGAGGTTATCAGGGACCTGGGGACCCAGGTTGACAGTGGCCTTTCTTTTGACACTCACATTGCTAAAGTGGTTAGAAAGACCTTCTACATTGCCCACCTGATCATGAAGGGATTCACATCCAGATCTAGTGAGGTCATTGTTCCCCTGTACTCTTCACTTATCAGACCAATGATCGAGTACAATGCCCCATTCGGGATGTATCTCACCCGACATCCGCAGCAATTGGAGAGACCCCAAAAGTTCCTCACCAAAAGGATAAAGGGACTCCAAAATCTGTCATATGCTGCCAGATTGAAGAAACTCCAGCTCTATTCAGTCGCATACCGTCTGCTCAGAGGTGACATGTGCCTGACATACAAGGCCATGTCCAACCCGGAATTAATGGACATGCTCCACCTCAAAAAATCCAAATCCACCAAAACCACTAGAGCAAGTGACTTAAACCTTAGCACGGATATAAATAGGACGTGCTGGAGGGATAGATTTATCACTCAGAGACTCCATATGCTGTGGAATAAAATACCGGTCCATGTGAGGCAGAGCACCTCGCTGGCTCTGTTCAAGAGAAATCTTGACCTGTGGATGGGAGATCGTAGGTTTACCGCGGGAATCATCTCTGTGTCACTGCTGGACAGAGGCACAACAAACTAATGGGCACAGTATTTTTTCATATAAGGGGTGGCGTAAGCCACAAAACTTTGGGCTAGGCTTATAAATGCCTTAGGGCAGATAGCCTAGTATAAACCTATGAACCTATGAACCTATAATATTATATTCATAAAGTAGCAGAAAGTATTTCTAAGAACTGAGCCAGCATGGGAATGAAGAAAGGTGATTCTGCCAATAGGGATGACTGCAATTAGGGATACAGACAATAGGGGACTGGAATTTATTCGAGAAACTAGCAAAGGTAAATATTATCTTCTAGCCATTGGTACAATGTCTTGACTGTTTTTTTACAGTCCTTATAAGCTTATCTCCATAGAAACATGAGAAGCAGATACACAGTTGCCTTCCACTACAAGCTTCTCATGTTCCACTGTGTACATTTATTTGCTAGAGGAAAATGTTTCATTATATTCAGTGGTCATTTATTTACCTGCTTCCCTTTAAAATATGTCATTAGATCAAACCAAGGACCTTAATCCAGTCATTTCCATATGCAAAATTAAGAAAAAAACATATCAGGTTTACTTATATCATGCTCTTTTGTCCAGGCTTGCCTCTGCTTTTACATTGCAATGCCCATACTTCTTAAAACTAAACAAGAAAGAAAGAAGGAAAAAACAGGTGTACCTGTTTATTTTAGTATCTCTATTGCACACAAAAACTAACTGAAAAATATTACTTTGCAACATGCAGTATATGTCATACATTATAAAAATACTGTTAAGAGCACAATTTGTTTTACTTACTGTTACTGCTTTCCTTTCTCTTCCCTTCTCCTGAATGTTCTTCCAAACATTAATGATCTGAAGTAGGGCATATGCATTGGAGTCCCTTATAGGTATATTTCTAAGCTTTCTTTTTCCATCATATTTCAGAAATGTAATTGATGCTTTTTAATCCCGCATTTACTCAATTTCCAAGCTGCTGGTTTTCTTCTTGTTGATCTCCATCTCCCAAATCCAGTCTTTTGGTTAATTTCCAACTTACTCCATGTTCTTCTAGTCAACTCCTATCCTTTTTTCTGTCAAGCATTTTCCTTTGGAACACTGGAAAATGTTTCACTGGCATAATGAGCTTTATTATCAGAAGAAGAAGCAGAAGCAGAATCTCCTTCTGTTTGATGGCTCACTTTTTGTTGGACAAACAATTGTATTTTCTCCTTATCATGTTCTGCATCAAAAATATTCTGAAGATAGATGGATACAGCAGCTTGAATCTTTCAGTTGCTTCTTGACATTCCCTGATTGCTGGAACAAATTTAATCCTCTTCTGCCTAGTATACATTAAGTAAAAATTTTCCACATTCTACTGTCTCCAACTTTTAGTACTTTGTTCTTCTGCCACAGTTTTGTCAGAATCAATACTTACTGCTGTAGGATTGCATCTTTACCATTAAAGGGTCTTGGTTGTTTTCTCATGGCTGGGTTTGGATTATATGCACAATATGCTCTTTCAATCAACTCCTGCTGTGGACCAGTCCAGTTGCTTACTTTTCTTTCATAAAATTAATACAGTTTGCTTCTTTCAGTTTCTTTGGTACAGCAAAAAATTTCAAGTTTCCCCTATGTGCAATGCCCGCTAATTCTCTAATTTTTTCAAACATCTCTTCTTGAGCAGTCTCATACTCAGCCAGACTTTCCTTTATTTCAACCTCTGATTTTTCCAGTTTAATCAGCTCATCTGAATATCTGTGTAAAGCTTCTCCCATTGTTCCAGCCTTTTATTTGAATTGATATATTCCTTTAGTGTCTGATTTATTTATATCAGCTCTGAGCACATTTGACTTATTTTTTTCCTCTAAATTACTGGAAGTCATGTCTTGTACAAAAGCTGGTGCTTGAATTGCTTTTTGCTTAACATCTGCAGGATTCTTTCCAGCCAATGTTTTCACCTTTTGTGATTAATTTACTTTTTCTTTCAGGTTCTGTAAATTTATCTTTTGCTGGCATCCAGTCCAGACAGAGCATTTACTAGCCAGTAACTAAAATCTACCCAAAAAGTAAAATTCACTGGCTTTCTTTTCTGAGTTTCTGTTTTCACAATGGAAGAGATGAAATTATGCTGTTAGTCAGTGTGTAGCCATTTTAGAAGCCAATGGCTTGTCGTTTCTTAGTCCCAGCAGAACAAATAAATAGCAGCTCAGCTTTTCTAAAGGACCTGAGTTACATATGCATACCCAAAGTATGTAGACTACTTTCTCCCTGGTTCTGATGGTCAGGACAGAACACTAAAATGTTGCTGGCCTAGTTCTGAAACATCCTGGGGCACAAATGAGGGATTTGTTCTAATGACATCATATCCCTATGAATAAGCAGATAAGGTTTGCCCAGCATGGGAGCGTGTAACTCAGATTTTCTTCTTGCAGATGTTAGAGCAGTGAGAATACCAGTTTTCCATATAATGACGCTTAAACCTGCTTGATGTGCAGGTTCAAATGGAGATGTAGTGAACTTTTCCAACACAAACTTAAGATCCCAGGAAGGAGCAACCCACTTATGTGGTGGTCTCAGATGCAACACTCCTTTCAAAAACTGTTTTACAAAAACAGTGAAGAAAGTGGAGAAACCATAGGCATACATGCTGAAATAGCCACAAGGTATAAATTAACAGAGGAGTACAAAAAGCCAAAGGATAGCAACTCTCACAAATATTTGAGTACCAGTGATGTATAATCCCTGACAGAGCCCTGTGTTTTGGCTAGGCATGAACTAAAAAAAAATCTCTCACACTTGACAATATAAGATTTTCTAGTAGTAGGTTTTCTTGTCTCCTTTAATACCTACTGTATGTCTTCAGAATAGAGGTGCTTAAAGAGAATTATAATTGAATTATCCAGGCTGGCAGTTGAAGATGTTTCATACTGAGGTATGTCACACTCCATTCTGACATCTGGTGTGAATAGGTCCAGTTTGTGAGGAAGTATATGGTAATTGCCCTTGGCCAATTCCATAATAAGTGAGAACCTATGTTGCCAAAAATGAGTCACAATTATTTTTTGGAGAAATACTCTGTTAACATACCTCTCAACTGTACAGATTTTTGCAGAATGTCCAGATATTTGCCTTATATTTTTGGTCCATTTTTCATAAAATTGTGGTTTTCTGGCAAATGCGCGGCAAATCATTAAAGACTGAAGTTAGAAAATAATAACAGACATTTGAATTTTAGACTTCATAGCCTTCAGAAAATCCATGTTAATGCAAAATCTGTTACTCTATCAACGTTCTAAGTTTGTAAGAGCAATATTTAAAAGTTATCCCTATTTTTGGGCCTTTTTCTCACTTTTATTTATGGCTTTGTCCAGATTTCTTGTTCCAAAGGGTTGAGAGGTATGACTGTATTATCAGTGAAAGGGTGGAAATGCATAAAGAACATTCTTTGTCCAAAGGCATTAAAAAGCAGCCATTTTCCAGGCTTATTTGCATGGAATCCTGGAGCAGGATCTGTTGAGTTGTCTGTTTTGAAAAGAGGCAAACAGATGCATCAATTCCTGGAAGACAACCTTGTTGAATTTTCATCTGTGAGGCTCCATCCTGGTCTTGCTCAGCTTGTCTGCTACTATGTTGTGCTCTGATGGAATGTAACAATCTTAGTGCTGAAGAACCAAGAATCAAGTGATCACATCCAGCCTGCAGAGAAGGTACAACCTTGTATCCTTTTCCTTTTTGATGTACCACATCATGTTGTCTGTAATCAGGCTTCAGGAAATTTCTCAAATGTTCTTTGTCTGGATCACATTATCAGTTCTCTGCATTAACTTTTGGGTCATCTACTGCTGCAAGGGCAATAGATGATGAAGAGATTTTCAGGCATGGATGAGGGCCAATATCATTTTTATATTTATGAGGTTTGTTCTGTCTGAAGAATACCTTAGGCCTTTCACCTTTACCCCATGGAAACTGCTGCCAAGCAAAGTCTGAGGCATCTGTACTTACAGATTGACTAGAAGGTTGAGGAGAAAAAGAAAGATGTGCCTTTGCTTATATTTGTAGTCTCGCTTTTTTTTTTTTTACAAAGCTCAAAACTGGTATCTGAAAACAGAGAGGATGCAAGTTTTGGGTCCATGTTTTGTTTTATATATATATATATATATATATATATATATATATATATATACCACTGAGTCTTACTCCGTGCACCATCTTTACTCCCTTAATGTCTGTGGTGGCTGTATGCACTGGCTCCAAGCGGCTCTACCACCAGGAAGCTTTCCTAACCATACCCTTTTACTGAACCCTGCCATCCACCCTGCCTGTCGTGGAAAGGAAATTGGCTTCCCTTGTGAAGGACCTGTACCATCCTCTCCCTTGAACTACTGTGCAAACTTAAAGAACTTTTTGAAACTTTCCTAACCATATCCTTTACTGAACCCTGCCATCCACCCTGCCTGTCGTGGAAAGGAAATTGGCTTCCCTTGTGAAGGACCTGTACCATCCTCTCCCTTGAACTACTGTGCAAACTTAAAGAACTTTTTGAAAGTATGTGGTATTAGCTATCGTGCTCTTATCCATACCCCTGTTAGTTGGTCAGTCCTCCGCTCTGTACCTGGTGCTGCAGCAGCCAACCTCTACCCCCTTCTTATTTGTACTGGGAGTCCCTCTATCTAGCCTTCCCCTGTAGCCTTTCAGCTCCTCTGGTATACTCTTTCCCAGACCCATGAGCAGCTATTGCTAATAATATTATTTATTACCCAGTCGGCCACCAGCTTGGCTATATTTACCCATATCAATCTCTCACCTGTAATCTAGTACCTTTTCCTCTCCACTGTAGCCTTCCTTCTGTCTGCTTAATAATTTTGTTCTTTCCCTCCTTCCACTATAGTTTTCCTGAAATATTTTCTTGGTTTCCTATTTTCACTACCCTGTGGATTTTTTGCCTCCTTACTACTCACTTTCCCCCCTGCCTACTACCTAGTTCTTCTGATTGTTCCCATCCTTCTACTCTCCTTGGGCTTCTATTTCTCTTTTCTCTTTCTCTCTGTAACAATGACTTTCCCTTACTCTATGTTCCTGTCCTGCTTGCCCCCTCTTCTACTCTGACACATACGGAGCCCTGCTCTCCTCATAGTTCTATACTGCACCTTGTCCTTCCCACTTTGTTTCCTCCCATAGCTTAGTTATCCCTCCTTGAAAACCCCTGTTAGCACCTGTATCTTGTTTGCAGCCTACCTATACCCTTTACTTGTGGGTTGCTCTCGAGGCCAGACCCTACGTCAATTGTAGCTAAGCCCCTCCCCCTCCCGGACCTAGTTCCAGCCCGAGGTATTCTGCCCTGAGGTATCAAATATACCCCGCTTACTCTGTGTGCCATCTTTACTCCCTTAATGTCCATGGCGGCTGTATGCACTGGCTCCAAGCGGCTCTACCACCAGGAAGGTATGTTGCTTTAACTAAATAAGATTCTTGTAGTCAATCCTATAGTGACACACTGCAGCGTGTACGCTTAGCAGTATTTTTTTTTTGCTGATTTCCTCGCGGTAAAATTGAAGACAGCTGTATGGAAATGTCTCTACTTGTATGTTTATAGTTGTATGGAAAGTTTCTACTTTCCCTTTTTCTGCCTAAACGACTGTGGTTTCTGTTGTTTTTTGCGTGCCTGCTGTTTACGCTGCATACTGTAAGCATTAAGCTGCACTCTGAGTTGATAGCTGATTAATTTTGTATGCATAGTTATTGCTCTTCGAATATTTCTCTCCCTTTGCATAAATACTGTGTATTTACACGTCTTTGGTTAGCTGGCTCGCACTGTTTAATTTCTGGGTTAGTGTTGTTGCATAACTCAAAACGGTAGTCGTAGCGACCAGCGCTTATCTAAATTCAGAGATGATGCTTGTTTATTGTGCACATAGTTAAAGATGTGGAAATTTGGCTTTCCCGCCATTCTTACTTTTGGTACTATAGCCTAGGCCACAGCTGCGCCACAAATCTCAAGTTGTTCCCATATTTGTAGCAGTAGCCTCCAGCAATTATAGTTGACAATTTGTAGTAACATGGTGTATACTTACCTTCAATGGCTTTATAATGTTTTTAGTGGCTGTAATGTACATACTCTGCATGGGTATTTTACATTTAGGGTTTAGTGTTACACCTAGTGCATCTACATATTTCCCAACCAGCGTTTAGTATTGCATTTTGCTTAGATAGTATTTTGCTCTGTATTGTTTTTTTCTTTCACTACATCTATTATGAGGGGCCATTTTTATTTTTTCTCCTTATTATAGCGGGTCTGCCTCAACACTTTAGACATCAATAGCTATCTGCTGAATTGTAAGTTTGTTTTGTTTCATAGAGGTATTATTTAGCTTTTAATAGCATCTACGATAGTTTAATCTGCTTTGGCTATAACTGATTATTACCAGAAACTGAATGTATTTCTCGATTATGCTTTCCTGGGAGGTGGGAAACGTTTGCTGATGTGATACTCTTTGCGGTGTCCATGCCTATTTTTATTAACATAGTACTACTGTGTATGTCTAGTTCTTATTATATTATTTTTGTGTATGCGACTGTTTTTATCTTATTGTTCTTTTTATGACTTTTTTTCTAGCTTTCCTAACCATACCCTTTACTGAACCCTGCCATCCACCCTGCCTGTCGTGGAAAGGAAATTGGCTTCCCTTGTGAAGGACCTGTACCATCCTCTCCCTTGAACTACTGTGCAAACTTAAAGAACTTTTTGAAAGTATGTGGTATTAGCTATCGTGCTCTTATCCATACCCCTGTTAGTTGGTCAGACCTCCGCTCTGTACCTGGTGCTGCAGCAGCCAACCTCTACCCCCTACTTATTTGTACTGGGAGTCCCTCTATCTAGCCTTCCCCTGTAGCCTTTCAGCTCCTCTGGTATACTCTTTCCCAGACCCATGAGCAGCTATTGCTAATAATATTATTTATTACCCAGTCGGCCACCAGCTTGGCTATATTTACCCATATCAATCTCTCACCTGTAATCTAGTACCTTTTCTTCTCCACTGTAGCCTTCCTTCTGTCTGCTTAATAATTTTGTTCTTTCCCTCCTTCCACTATAGTTTTCCTGAAATATTTTCTTGGTTTCCTATTTTCACTACTCTGTGGATTTTTTGCCTCCTTACTACTCACTTTCCCCCCTGCCTACTACCTAGTTCTTCTGATTGTTCCCATCCTTCTACTCTCCTTGGGCTCTTCCTGCTCCGTTCGCCCTGCGGGCTCACTCCGCTCCTCTACCCTACCCCAATTCCCACCCACCCCCAGTGGTCCTAGACTTATAGCTATAAACCCCACCCCCCTCTCACATTAACCAATCCTTTGCTTCCCCTCCCCTTACCTCACTCTCTATACTCACCCCTCCCCCAATTTAACTATCCCCACCCTGATTATACTACCAGTTCCTCCCCCTCCTCTTATACTGCTCTTTCTCCTCTACTTACTTTCAGAGCATCTTCACCACTCCCACTCTCTTTTTTAACTACTTTTAAAGATCACCCTTAGTCATGCCATCCCACACTCTCTTCACACAGCTCACCTTGCTACTCTTCCCCTCACTTTTAATGAGCCTCACCTCAGCTTACCTCTTAACATCCTTTGAACATTTAAAAAATCTAAATTCTTACCACCCTCCAACTCATTCTACCTTAATCATAGCCACTGCCCAAAACCAAATTAATATCACCTCAGAAACACATTATCTTCTAGCAAAATACCATAGACTGCTTCACATCAAGTACTATTTCCCAAAGACTAGGAAACTCCCAAGCTTAATCTCTCTGTTTCTACCCTATCTAATTAAACCCAAAACAAATCACTTGCAAGATGGTGATATACATCCAAATCCAGGCCCTTCTAGCTTACCTCAAGCTAATAATCTTAACCCCTCTCCACCCACAACACAAACTCCCACTACACTTACAAACTCTCTCTTCATTGCACAACTCAATATATGCAGCTTAAACAACAAACTTGCACACCTCCATGCATTATTAGATGATCAATCTTTTGACATACTATGTCTAACTGAAACATGGCTCAAACCCCATACTAAAGATAATATCATCACCCCTCCAGGTTACAGTATTATAAGGCACGACCGCATAAAAAAGAAGGGAGGGGGAGTAGCTATTCTCTTCAAAAATAGCCTACAACTTACCCCCATTGACTACAAAGCTCTTCCTGAGACCAAGGCTGAAATCCTTGTCTCTAAACTTCAACTAAACTTCAGTAAGTCCTTATATATCATCTGCATCTACTTACCTCCAGGCGATAACATCAGCTTACTCAAGGAAATCCTCAGTACCCTATCCCCATACTTCCCCCAAGAAACCATCATTATGGGAGACTTTAACACTAACTGGAACAATATTAATACAGAGGATCCCATCTTGCATATTGACCTGCATGGGTACTCTCAAATTATTTCCTCCCCAACCAGAATTAATAAATCCAGCAAAAAGGAAAGCATCCTAGACTGGATACTCATTAATAAACGTCATCGAACATACAAAGTAGGGATATTCCCTGACAGTCTCAGTGACCATTCCTTAACCTACCTGATCAGGGAAAAGAATGATGTCCCCCATTCTATCACATATAAAACAATTAGATACAATAGAGACTTCAACCCAGAATTATTCCAAAATGAAATCAAAGCCTGTAATTGGACCCCCTTAAAAAATCTACCTCTCACTGAGGCAGTTAACTACTTTAACTCCAAAATTCTAGCAATCCTTGACCACCACGCTCCAAAGCGGAACATAAGAATTAGAGCCAAACCCACCCCTTGGCTGTCCAAAAACACCAGACAAAACATGCTACTCAGAAACAAAGCCTGGGCCAAATGGAGAACTACTAAAAGTACTTCAGATCACCTCACCTATAAACAGTTGAGAAATAAAACAAAACTAGCTATTCTCTTAGACAAGAAACAATTTTACATGAACACTCAAACCAAATACCAAAATAACCCACAAAACTTTTGGGCAAGTATCAATAGACTACTTCACCCAGGGCAAACCAAAACTCCAAACCCTACAGGCAGTCAAAGAGAAAATCCTAGACAAACAGCAAATGCCTTTAATACCTAATTCACAGAAACTATACAAGCACTAGCTAACCAACTTTCACCTGATATTACATTCCCTCCAAACACAAACAAGACCTTAGCCCCTATATTTCAATTACAACCTGTCCCCACTCAAGATATCTGTAGGCTTATCCAAAAACTTAAACCTTGCACTCCATCAGCAGACCAGTTACCAGCAGAATACTTGCAGACAGCTGCCAAAGCTGTAAGCCTACCCAATTTCCATCCTCATTAACAGAACTATTGCCGAGGGAGAAATCCCTACCATCTGGAAAATCTCTCACATCATTCTACTCCATAAAGGAGGGAACTCTAATGACCACTCTAACTATCGCCCGATAGCTCTATTATCCCCATTGGCAAAAATAATGGAAAAATGCATTCAAAAGCAATTACTTAACCATCTAACTCAATACAATTTGCTAGCTGATTGTCAACATGGCTTCAGGCCACACCACAGTACTACAACCGCCCTACTATCTTTCTGCAACTCCATTAACCAAAACAGAAATAACAACATCCTCACATCAGCTCTCTTTATAGACCTGTCTAAAGCTTTCGATATGGTTAATCGCCAGCTATTAATAAACATTCTTACACACCTCTCATTCGATACTCAGGCTATAAACTGGTTCAGAGCCTATCTTACTAACCGACAGCAAGCAGTCCTATGGGATAATCAACTATCCTCCCTACTGCCTGTCACCCTAGGAGTCCCTCAGGGCTCTATTTTAGGTCCACTCCTCTTCTCAATTTTCATTAATGACTTACACTTAGCTATTCCGCAAACTACATGTTTACAATATGCTGATGACTCGACAATTTTATGCTCAGCTAAGACCTCATCTGATCTTTTACTAAAAACACAAGAAGCATTTAACAAAGTCGAGTCTTGGTTTCTTCAATGCCGTCTTCTACTTAACCCCCAAAAAACGAAGCTCCTACTATTTTCACCAACCCAAAAGCACACCCTTACTCATTTCACTGTCCGATCAAAAAATGGTACTCACATACAACCTGACTTAACAACAAAACTATTAGGGGTTACTATTGACAACCACCTTACTTTCAATGAGCATATCAACAATACTGTAAACATAGTCAACAAAAAAATGGGTGCCCTATACAGAATTAAGCCATTCCTTACTCCTTTAGCTAAAACAAGTATCGCCCACTCCCACCTCATCTCCTCACTTATATATGCTTCTACTATCTATACTCACCTTTCAAAAAGTAATCTCTCTAAACTGGTTAAATCTTATAATAGCATTGCTAGATTTGCTACTGGACGACCATTTAGAACACACCATTGCCAGAATCTATCTCAACTAGGCTGGCTTGAATTTCAAAATCTACTTGAGTTTAACCAAATTACATTGGCCCACAAAATACTTTACCAACCAAAGAAGACCCCAAGTCTATCTACCCTTATTACTCCCTACCTGAATCTTAACTCCCTGCGCTCCTCAAATAAACTACTTCTCTCCTCCAGCAAATCCAACAACAGAGCAGGCGATGCTCTCTTCTCTAATGTAGTTGGGAAAAATGGAACCTTCTTCCTCCTGATCTTACCTCTATTTCCTCTCTAACTAACTTCAAACCAAAACTAACATATACCTAAAAAAAACACTGGCTTTGCCCTAGTTGTAATCCTGACTAACTTCTGCCTTAAGCAATTTATGTTATACCCACTTTTTTTCTTTTATTCCTTCAATTTCAGACTCTATGTCAGTGAAATCCTTAATAAACTCAGTCTTTCGAATTTTAGTAGATAATTAGATTTCTCAAAGTCTACTCTCGCTGATATTTTTTTTCCTCACAATATATGAACAAGGGTCTTTTTTATAATTTTACTACTCCTAGTTCTGCTTTTTTTTCCCTCTTTCTTTCTTTTCCTTGCTTTCTACCTATTTCAAGTTTTGAAAAATGTTAAAAAAGATTTCTCTTATTTTTTTGTCAATGTTATGCTTAGATGTTTAAGTTAGTATTAACAAATTGTACAAATTGGAGCTTATCTCCCTGGGCCTCTACTAAAAATGGATATTCATCCAGTTGGACTAGCCCGGTTAACAAATGTAAAATAAATAAAATAAATAAATAAATGTGTAACCTGGCAAGAGAAATCATGAGAATCATAGATATCATAAACCTCAGAAACTCTCTGGCTAAATGAGATGCTTAGCAAGGTTTCCAGATATAAATCTACCTCCAACTGCCTCAGAAAGGCATTTTTGCTACAGAATGTCTGTAAGACATACTGGAAAGGCAATCCTGTGTGACAGGGTAAAGGAGGATTTCTGAATGTTTATCTGGAATCCAAGATTGATCAGAAGACAAGAAACCCATGTTAAGGACTTTTGGCATCTGGGGGAAGACTCTGCAAAGATAAATAAGTTATCTAAATTAAAAAAAAACTGAGAGTGCCATTCAGTCTAAAATGAGCTATGATTGGAGCCTGAAATTTTGTATAAGCTCTTGGAACAGTAGATGACCTAAAGATTAATGCAGAGAACTGATAGCGTGACACAGAAACTGTGAGATATTTCCTATGTACAATGTTACCATAAAGCTTCCCTGAGGAATAAGGGATGACACGCTCAGAAGGGTCAACATCTTGAATTTTAGAATTTTCACACACAGATTTAGAAAGGAATATCTAGAACTGGTCTCCAATAAGTCTCTCTTTAGTACCCCAAACATTCTGGAACAAAAGTGTTTGCCTCTTTGATTTTATGGCACTGATTCTATGAATTCTAGAGTGAGCAAGTGCTGAAAGACCTGAGGAAACAAAATCTGTTTGTGGGGAAGAACTCCACTGAAAGGGGTTTTTACATCAAGTGGAAACTGTTCACCATGAATCATCTTTAATACTGACAAGTCTGTTACAATCTGTTGTCAAAAGGGAATGTACAGAGCTAGTTGTAGGAACATGTTTTGAGAGACTGAGGAGGGAGTGGAGGAAGAAGAATGCTAGCATAACCATTCTGAAGTTGTAGACAGTTTCTTTTTTGGGAAAAAAAACTTCTACCTGCTCCCTTCTTGCCATCTTTTTTTGTTTCCCTGTTTGGCTTGAGAGGGCAGGGATTGCTTGCTTGGTTTCTTAAATAAGAAAAGAGGCTTTAGGAGATTTGTAAAAGGAAGTCTGAAAAATCTTGGAAAAACCATGAATTAATTCCATCTCTCATCAAATTCTTTAAAGGCCAGAGTAGCAGAAGGACCAAATAATTTTTTTTTGTCTAAAGTGGAAATCAAAACTTCAAACTTTACCTCACCAAAAAAACTTTTAATTTTGTATCCAGGCATCTCTCTTCAAAACATTTATCAGAAGCAGAGGTCACAGACACAGTTATCTGCACAATCCTACACACTCATTAAGGCAAATTTAGATAGTTGGGAAATGTTGGGGAAGAGTGGTAGATGGGTATCTCAAACTGCCTAAACAAAAAGGCACAGACTTCTACTTATGTATCGAAGAGTTACGAATTATTTACACCAAAGCATAAGATGAAAACATTCTCTTACTAAATCTGTCCAAAATATTTCCCTCTTTGTCCACTGGGGAAGGATCTAATGTCACCAAGAGCCTCTTCCCTACTGTCATAGATGTTATTTCTGCAGGGTCCGACCTAAGGTGAGAAAACAAGTGCCTTTTAGTTTGAGGAACTTTGTAAAGCCTATCTGATTTTTTTGGGACGATGTGAATCAGGTTTGTTGCAGGCAGCATTATATATATCCTCCAAGGCTGGCACTAGAGGAGGAACAAGTGTATGATGCGGCATATCTGCTTGTAACATGTATCTCCTCAGTTCAGGGAGAACATACATTTGTTTCCATAAAAACATTTAATTCATCCTGGCAATAATCTGGAAAAAAAGAAAATCCCTCTAGAGGAGGTTGTAAGGACCAGTTTTCCTCAGCATCAGAGTTTTGGGATTGTGTATCTACAGGAGATGAAGCCTATATCTATGTCAGAATTATCTGACATGCCTTCCTCAGGAATATTTTGATTGAGTTGATTTACAGGTATTGTATTCTGTGTGCCAGGAGTGACTAACAATTTTTTGGTTAAAGTAAGAAAATTGTCTTTTTTGTTTAACCTTCTGCTTTTTGTTTGTTTGTTTTTTTACAGGTATTTTTTTACAGATTTTTTTTATTCTTTACAGGCATTTTGAATGGCCAAAGTGGAGAGAAAGAATATCTGCCCCATCAAGAGGTATCTTTCCTTGGGCACATGCATCAGTATCCCCTACTATGACTCTGTGCTCTAGTAAAGATGGTTTCTCATGCCTGACTCAGACACTGGGACAGCTCAAAAGGATGTAGCTGACCCCTAGTTCATGGGGACTGAAATGACTACACCAGAGGAAGCCTGAGAGGTGTGACTGGTCTGAGGAACAATTGCTGGCCACTAGAGAGTCCCAAGTAACACTGACAACATAGACATTTTTTTTTTAATAAGTACTTATATTCCTCCACCACATGTAAAGGTGGATGCATTCATTGACATTTGTGAAAGACAGATAAGGGAAGAGTATGAAACTGGTGCAAAGCCTAAATATGACTTCTGATGAATATGCTGCATTAAGAGAGCTGAAAGCCATGAAATCTTTAGAGATGAGGCTAGCCGATAAAGGCGGCGGCATAGTGGTATTAGATAGGGAAATGTATATGGCACAATTGGAGAAATTATTGTGTGATAACAAAACTTATTTATGCATATCTAAGCTTATTGTGAATGGTATTATTGAAAAAGTATTGCTTTATGTTTTTGACATGCTTATGGCAGGCATGATTAATGAGAATTTATTTCAGTATTTTGAGGTGAAACAGCCACTTGTTTCCATGATCTATGGTTTGCCAAAAGTACATAAAAATGTTGACTGTCCACCCATGCACCCAATAGTATCTGGGAAGGGCTGGGTGACAAAACCACTTTCCATTTATGTGGAAAAGAATTTGCACCCTTTATTGGAAGGGTGTGATACAGTCCTCAGAGATACTAAATCTTTTTTACAAAAGTTATATGTCGCCACTTCTAATTTAAATAATGATTACTGTTTGGTAATCATGGATAATGAGTCCCTTTTTACAGTGATTCCCAATGCTTGGGGGGTTGAGAGCATCAGAAACTTCTTTAACATTAATTACTGTTTTACAAATGAGTAGACCAATTTATTATGTGCTCTGTTAGAGCTTGTTTTAGGAAATAATGTTTTTGTGTATGAGCAGAGTTTTTATGTACAGAAGGTTGGCGTAGCCATGGGCACAGCATGTGCCAATAGATATGCCAACCTTGTGTTAGTACAATGGGAGAGGGACACACTGCTGCAAGCTAATGAATTTTGTGGAAATATAGCATGGTATACATGTTTTCTGGATGGCATTTTTCTCCTATGAAAAGGATTGATAGAGACACTAGAGAGGTTCATAGAATATTTACATCATTCCAAAGATTTTTTTTAAGATTTACATATAAATATTCCATGGAAGAGCTAGAGTTTCTAGATGTCATGGTTAGAAAAACAGAGCTAACTCACTTAAGAACTAGCATGCATAGGAAACCAGTTCATAGGAATAATATACTACACAAAAACAGCATGCATCTTAGACATGTTTCAAAAAATGTAATTAAGGGACAGCTGTACAGAGTAATGTGATTGCATAATGATGATGGACAACTGGAACTAGTGATTGCATCTTTGAAACAAGAATTTTTAGATAGAGGTCATCATGAAAAAGAAATAGAGTTATGTAAATGATTTGTTTTGTATTAACGTCAATGTGGAGCTTTTCTCCCCGAGCCTCTGCTGAAAATGGAAATGCATCCAGTTGGACTAATCCGGTAAACAAATGTAAAATAAAAAATAAAAATAGACAGCTGCATTACAGATGCATGGAAGGAAATAGAAGGGAAATGCAGACCCTATTATGCTGAGATAGTAGTTGGAGAAGAATGCATGGTAGAGAAGGTCAGAGAGACCCATAGGTTCCCTCTAACATATTCCAGTGATGTAAATAGGTTTTGTGACATTATAAAAAAGTATCGGAATATCTC
This sequence comes from Protopterus annectens, assembly GCF_019279795.1. Classification (NCBI taxonomy): domain Eukaryota; kingdom Metazoa; phylum Chordata; order Ceratodontiformes; family Protopteridae; genus Protopterus; species Protopterus annectens. Next base: position 457,724,624 of record NC_056731.1, read on the forward strand.
GAATACGGTTGATGAACTGAAAAATGTTAGATACTACACCACACTTCTCTTTCAAAAATAACAAGTCATTGAAAAGACATCTTTGCTATAACTCATCTAATTTGAATGAGAGATTGGGATCAGATAGGACGGGAACTTACAAATATAGGAACTGTGCAGCATGTAGATATATTCACACAGGAGCCAATTACATACATCCCTACACTAAGTTTAAGATAGAAACAGATTTCTATGCAGATTGCAGGACTAGTAATATTGTCTATTTTAGCTATTGCCTAAACTTCCATGCCTTTTATATAGGTAAAAGTTAATAGGCAACTAAGAGACAGGGAATTTTAGAACATTATAGAGACATTAGGAATGGCAAGGACAATAATGCTCTGGCCATACATGTTATGGAGCACGATATAGAGTGTAGTTTTAGATTTCTGGTACTAGAAGTGATAGCTGAAGGGATAAGAAGAGGAGATATTAAAAATCGGACATAATTAGCAGAACAAAAGTGGATTCTCCTCCTTAATGCAGACAGACCCCTGGTTTGAATGGGGTTCTTTCACTAAAACCTTTCCTTAAAGCAAGTGCCTTGAAACATTAATTTATATTGGATATAATTTTTAAACAGATTTTAAACAGTCAGAATGCACTTATGAAGTTTATATATTTTAGGATTTATCTTTTTCTATATATAACTGTGTATGTATATATATATATATATATATATATATATATATATATATATATATATATATATATATATATATATATATATATATACTTACATCTTTGTGATTGATTTTGAATAGATATACTACATTTATGAAGTTTGCTTCTTTAAGAAGTAATATAGTCCTAATTGGAGTTAATTGGTTTTTAATTGTACTCATTTTACTTGTTTGTGTTTCACTGTTTAAACAGAGTTTGTATTTCACAGAGTGAGTCTGATGAAGCAATTTGAACTACCACGAAAACGCTTACTTTTATTCTGAATAAATTTCTCCTTGTCTAGCTGTGTTGGTCCGGCACTTTTTTGTTCTATTATAGATTATAATGACTCTCCGCTAAATTGTTTTTTCTTCCTAGGTAGCACAGAAGTTGGACCAGCAGGAGCAAGGGTAAGTATCCATGCTGTGACCAAGGAGGATGCTGCAGATGCAGTCACAAACACTAGAAAGAGTCAGTTGGAAGATAAGTTGTCAAACAATTTGCACAAACAGCATACTTACACTTTTGCACACACATAAAACATCCCCAAAAACACTAATGCATAAGAAACTCCTTTAGTGTAAAATTAGTTTGACAGAAAATAATGGCAGTTAAGCTGTTACATAGTGAACACAAGCACTACTTCACTCATAGAATTCCATTCCCAAATAAAACAGTTCCCACACAAACATTTGTTAAAACACCAAGAAGTTTACATAAGCAGTACATCTCACAAAATAAGCCACCAAATTACCCTAAGCTAAAAATAGTAGACACAGTTACGGAACTTCTGTTAACTTCCAATATTAAATTCAAAGGGCCAGAAGTGATAAGTAACCTAAAAGCAAACACACTTTCCCCAGGATTCAATAAACTCCATGTAGGCTTCAGCCAGAGCCTACACAGAGATTACATGTTTGAAAGGTGGTGCACGGTGAGCTGTGGTGCACAATGCATATTGAGGTGCACTGCACCTAAATTAGGTTTCATGGCTGGCAACAGTGTTGCCAGCCAGAAAACCATGTAAGTGAAGGTGGATACAATTCTGTTTAAAGCAGAGAATCTACAGTCGCGGATTTGTGAGGAATGCCACAATGGCCATCAAGGTCTCACAGATAGCTGTGAATCTGTTAGTGCAACATATCTCCACAAAGGTCAGTATAATGTGGGGACATTTAACCAGAAATAGGGACATATTTGCCATAGATATCACATGGAAATGTGGCAGAATAAAACTCAAATATGTCATCCTCTTTGAGCAAGATATGTGGACAAAGTCATACATAATGGAGGGACAAAGGCCCAAAAATTGGGACAGATTTTTAATATTGCACTTCCAAACATAGAAAGTTGATAGAATAATAGGTTGTACATTAGCAAGAACTTTCTAAAGAGCATGAAGTTTGAAACTCAAATGTCAGTTATCAGTTTCTGACTTCACTCTGCAATGGCATGCCAATGGTTTGCCAGAAAACAATAATGTTATGAGGAAAATATCACAAATATGAGACAAAAATGGACATTGTGAGAACTATGCAGTCAAAATACATGTAATATCGACTCACATAAGTCCAAGGATAATTTATTTTATTTATTTTTTATTTACATTTGTTGACCGGGATAGTCCGACTGGATGCATGTCCATTTTCAGCGGAGGCCCGAGGAGAAAAGCTCCAAGGGTTAGCAGATACAGCATTACATATTACAAACAGACTATTTACAGAGATTACATAAGTAAGCAAGTTAAACAAGTTCCACAGGTTACAGTTAATCCTGAGCGCAAATCAGGATTAAATTAAATTGCACAGTAAACTGGTTAACAGATTTTTACACATTCTAGAGAGAGTTAGCCAGGCTTGATACATTGATATGGCCAGTTAAGTGACAAATGTTGTTTGAGTCTAGTTTTAAATTGACCTAAGGTGGAAAGTAAGGTAATATCAGCTGGAAGAGAGTTCCAGGATCTACTTACAGAGTTTGCAAAGAGAGAGTCACCGGCTGTGTTATTAATTTTGCTAGTCTGAATTAGTTTGTTAGAGGATCGAAGCGGTCTAGGATTGTTATAGGGGGTGATAATATTTTTTAAGTGCAGGAGTATTGTCCAGATTATAGAGGATTTTATAGGCCATAATCAGTTGGTTATACTGGATTAGGCTGAGTAGTTCAAGCCACCCAAGCTGATTTAGATTGATGCAATGATGTGTCCTAAAAGGCAGCCCAGTGGCAAACCTGGCAATGTGGTTGTAGCAAATTGAGAGTTTGTTAAGGACAGTCTTGTTTAAATTTGAGAGTAGAGTAAGAGACTTGAGTAATCCCAAGTGATATGACAGAAAGCCACAATTTTGATAAAGAAAATATCTGGACATCCTGGGAATATTTAGACAGTTCAGACTATGAATGTTATATGGTCCAAACACAGTACAGGACCGTGTCCCTACAGTGTAGAGTATTGTGATATCTCATTCCTGGCATTCTGTACTGGAGCTGTGTTAATGATCTGCAACAGAGCATGGACTGCATTGTAAAATGATCACTCAGGGGAAGTGTGTGTATTGAATAGGGACACACAGATGAATTGTAGGAATAAAGACAGGTGAAACTCCCTCATGTACATCAGAGGAGGGCATGTCAATAGAAGATGGTTGTAGCAGCAACACCAAGCACATATCTAGATGGTACCGTACTGATTGTATAGTGAAGATGTGTTGTCTGTGATTGTCACACAAGGTGACATAATGGGGAGGATATGCCTGTGTCAGATAAGCATCCTTACATGAATAATGCAGGGGACATCTATCAGGGATCTGACATACAAATAGGGCATAAATACAAATATAAATATTGTGAAGCTTTGAAAACTGAATACGAGTGTACTCTCAGCAGAGGTGCCCAGCAAGGTGGTCACAGGTAAAAGGTCATGGAAAACAGAGTAACACAAAGTGTTCTCCGTTGTACAGGATCCAATAAAGGCAGTCCCACAAACGGTTGGTGGATAATCAAAGTAATAACAGAAATTCTCTGTCAGAAAGGCTATTCAGTCCACAAACAAAACAGTAATTTTGTAAAATTTATTAAAATACAATGCGATGTAGATTTAGCGCTTTCATTTCCAATACAGGAAACTTCATCAGAATGAATAGCATTGTTCTACTTACATATTTATATTATTCTGTACTTGATTCATTTATTGCAATTAAGTCATTTTAATTAAGACGTTCAAATCACTGTGGTTAAAAATAAAGGTACAGTGCTCCATATAAAAACAAGACAAGACGTGAAGTATGTACAATAAATACATAGTTATAATAACACACATAATAACTATCTAAAATATATATGCATTTGTCATACATCATTAAAAACCTGTGTATTTTAAAATTTTATAAAATTTATAAAGAAAAACTTTCTAAACACAAGCATGTAAACAATATAACATCAAAATTAAACTGTGATGTATGCATGATGTAATATGTACAACCAGTCTCTTCAAGTAGAGTTCGTAATATAATCAGTCTCTTCAACTAGAGTTCATAATATAATGATCCCTAATATATACCCCTCATTTTTTTAATATAAAACACAAACATATAATGAAATTTGATAATGTGTTTGAATTGATGTCTAAATTTAATGCAGTAGTAATATAATAATAATGATGATATAATAAAATAGTGTGTAATAAAATTATAATAATAAATTTGACATTATTATAACAAATAAATAATTAGTTAATGAACTGTTTAGTTCTTTTTCATGACCTTTCTTTTGTTAATTTTAACTTGGTTAGCCCTTAACCTTAGGGCAGGTAAAAGTGACACACAACCATTCATTCCTGGTGGTGTATTTGAATCCAGTCGCAATTGCCATATCAGTTCTCTTTAACATAACTGGTTTTCCCAATCTCCCCCTCTACTATCCTTAGGTAACATTTCCAAAATCCAAAATTTAAAATTGGCTTCCTTACATGACAATGTGTGTCTGTAAAGTGCATTTGTTTCCTTTTTCCTATTAACATCGTACATATGCTCATATATGTATTAGGTGTCTTTCTGTTTTCCCCACGTATTAAGCCCAACAATGGTTACAATAAACCAAATATACTATCCCTTTTGTATAACAAGTACAATAATGTTTACTCTTAAAACATAATGAAATAGTAGGTATTAATAGTTCACCTGTGTTCGCTATAAATGTACATTGGGAACATCTTCCACACTGGAAAGTACCTTTTTTCTTATTCATTTCATCATTCTCCTGTCTAGTTTTCTCAAAAATACTCTTGAGGTTAGGACCCCTTCTAAAACTATAACATAAATGCCTATTGAATATATTTAACTTGTTAGGCATACTCTTGAAGATGTCCCATGTTTTATTTATAGCTCTTCTTATTACGTTGGTGTTAGAATTGCATGTCATAACAAAAAAAATTTGGTTTTGGTCTTTAGTTTTGTTGTAAATATCACTACTTATAAATTCAACAGCATTGCTGTCTGTAGCACTATTCCCTATGTTGACATCTATATTCAGTAGGGGTATATATCTGGTCTCCCAACCCCTAATAACCTCTTCCTTAAGAGAAATAATGACTGATTCTGGGTAGCCCCTCTCCAAAAATAATTTATGCACATAGTCCATTTCTTTTATAAAATCAACTTATGTGGATGTCATTCTGGCCACCCTGACCATTTGTCCTTTTATGATATTTTTCTTCTGTTGTGGGGGATGATTACTGTGATAATGTAGATAGGAATTAGAGAAACAAGCCTTCCTAAAAATTCTTGACACATATTTTTTGTTTATGTTATCTTTTAGAATACTTACATCTAGGTAATGTGTCTCTTCCATGTTAAATTCATGTGTAAATTTGTGGAACTGTGTGGAATTATTAAAATATTCCATAACCTTAGGTACTTCTTGTGAACCCTTCCACACAATCAATATATCATCCAAAAAATGGAAGTATTTTTCTATGTTGTCCATGAATGGAGAGTTGAACACAAAGTGGAATTCCCAATATAACATAACTATATTTGCAAAAAGCTGCCCCCATAACTACGCCATCCAGCTGTTGGAAAATATCTCCTTGAAAATAAATAAATGAAATTGTTTTTCAATACCAACTCGACATTCTCTAATACTAATCTAAACTCACTGTCGTTCAAAAATTTGAATTCAGTTAACATAAATTCAAACCACTCTAGGCCTGCACTGTGTGGAATCACAGAAAATAAATCTTTTACATCCACAGTTAAAAATGAGTAATGGGATTGATATTGTAGTTGTTTAATTTTGTTTAATAAATCCCATGAATCAATTAAAATGTGTGGATATTGCTTGTAAAAGGGCTTCAGTTTTGTATCAACATAAATAGCTAAAGGCTGGGTTTTTGAACCATCCGATGTCACTATAGGTCTTAGTGGTGGATTTTCTGTAACATGGTAGACAAAAAAGGTTTTTCAACTTTGAAAAACCTATATAATTTTTCATCAATTAAACCTTGTAATAAATGATCTTCTATAATCAGATCTATCTTTTTATTTGCTATATTTAGCTCATTTTTAGAAATGATGGTGTATTGTCCCTGTACATTTAAAATATCCATCATTTTAGTTAAATAAGACCATTTGTTCATTAATACAACCCCTCCCCCTTTGTCAGGTTTCATAATTCTAACATCTGAATACTGGTGTTTAATTTCTTCCAAGGTCATTTTTTCTTCTGAATTCAGGTTAGAATTATAATAACTATGTCTATTATGATGGTAAATTTCTCTTACTTCCTTGGTGACAACTTTTTCAAAATTACTATTGTCACTCTGCAAGGGGGGGTTGTACATATTTTTCCTTACCAACTTATCACACTGTCTATTTGTACTATTTTGAAGCTCATTCGTGGAAGCCAAAGCTTCCAAATTTAATTTTCTAGTAAATAGTTTTATGTCTAAGGTAATTTTCGCCAAGTCCATTCTTCTATTTGGAACAAAAGTGAAGCCCTTTTTGAATAAAGAAAAATGCCTATCCTCAATTCTAATGTCTGTACAGTTGTAAATGAAAAACTCTTGATTAATAACACTATTGTGAGAGTTAAAATTATAAGTATGTACCCCACAATGTTCCTTTTCAGCCTCTATATATACAGTAGATTTATTAGATAGTTGTGTCACGTCATTTTCTATCAATGTTGGTGATTCCCCCGATACCTCTGAGTGTTTTTGTTCGTAACCTGTGCATATGTGGGATGGGAGGGTAAATTCCGTATCCATTCGGATCTTCTGAGTCCCTCCTGTCCTAAAGGGATGTCATGGTCACTAAACTCCCCATTATAATTGTGTTCATGTAAACCAATGTCACCTTCCATCTGTAAATCATTATTCCGCTCTTTCCAATGATAAAAACCACCAGTGTGATGGTTAGCTTGTGAGTAGACTCTCCTTTTAGAATAATCCCTAAACTGTTCCTTTTTGTGCCCCAAAGGGTAGGCCTGCTGATGTTCATAGGCCCTATCATCCCTTTCTAATTTACCCATCTTTCTTTTAAGGTTTTTGACCATAGTATTATCGTCATTAAAAACTCTGGAATAATTGCATTTGTGTTCTCGTACAATGAACAGCAAATCCTCACATATTTCTTTATTAATTTTGTCTATCTTGTCATTCAACTCATCAATTAGTTTGTTGTTGTTATTAATCATAACTCTCATTAAAGCTAAACCACAGTTATTTAGAATTTCAACAATTTCTTTGTAAAGTAGAACCCATAACAGTATCATTAGGAAACTTGTTTAGCCTAAGACCCTTAGGCACGTTTCCGTTTTATACATTCCATTAAAAAACAGTTATCAGGATTTAAATTTTTGTATTTAAGCATATACTTTAACAGCTTACATTTTTCAGCATAAGAAATGTCCTGTTGTTTATGTCCATGTTCACGAGGCTCCGAAACACCAAAGCTTCTATTCAGCCAGTCACTAAAATTAATTTCAGCATATTTGTCCAAAAACTATTTATCGTCGTATTCTGTCCTAAAGCAACTCTCTCACTCGTATTTCCTTCACCATTGTTATTAAAAACACGCGGCTGCCTGGTGTCAGTTGAAATAGGTCTGCTAGCACTATGAGTGTTACTGTGCTTACCCGCAGATGGTTCTGCACACGGTATAAGGACATCCGCTTCCTGTGAATTAGTGTCCGGTTGAGAAAAAGCTTGTATGAGCCTGGTAAGCTCACCATTCAAAGTTTGTTCATTCCTAGTGGATTGTGAGGCCCCTCGGCTATCCTGCAGTTCCATTTACAAGCAAAACCAGTAAAACACAAAAAATGGAAAACGGAGAAAAAACGAAAAACTAGTAACACAAAGTGTTCTCCGTTGTACAGGATCCAATAAAGGCAGTCCCACGAACCATTGGTGGATAATCAAAGTAATAATAGGAATTCTCCATCAGAAAGACTATTCAGTCCACAAACGAAACAGTAATTTTGTAAAATTTATTAAAATACAATGCGATGTAGATTTAGCGCTTTCATTTCCAATACAGAAAACGTCATCAGAATGAATAGCATTGTTCTACTTACATATTTATATTGTTCTGTACTTGATTAATTTATTGCAATTAAGTCATTTTAATTAAGACGTTCAAATCACCGTAGCTAAAAATAAAGGTACAGTGCTCCATATAAAAACAAAACAGAACAAGAAACAACCACAATAATGGACAACATTAAAATAATACCACCAGTAATTCCATGTCTCCGACATAACATATGTGGTGTGGAGTGATAAGAGATGAGCCTGCACACACACACACACACACACACACACACACACACACATGAACAACTATTAGAATACATCTATAGTCTATGAAGGTAATCACGCACACTGTCCTAGCACTGTAAAATCTGCAGGAGGTGTTAGGAGGGACACTGCTATACCTGCATGCGACAGTTTGGGCAATACAGGCTAGTTGTCTTTTGTGCATGGCATATATATTTGGCACAATCCACACTGTTGTGAATGATATACGTGCCGTTAATGTTGTCAAACACCTGTGTATGTAGTGTGTGCATAAGCAGAACTGGTAGCACACATGCATCTGGTGCAACAACTTGATTGGTGTTCTGCACCATCAGACAGTTGTGTATATTCCACAGAAAGAATACCTAGGTATGGTCAATAAGCTGTGTGACAGTACACTGTGATCAAGGTGGTACATTTCAGTTACACATCACTGGAAGATGTGTAGTGAAGTACATGGAGAAAGGTGCACTGTTCAGTTATTGGTGTGATGAAGGCTGGAAACCATGAAGTGTATTCAGCACTGTTGTCACATGCTGGTGGATGTACCACTTACCATCTACTCCAGGATAAGGGTAACATACCTGTTGATCTTATTATAGGATGTGATGTCCACATTATACCTAGGTGGTGTGTTTGTTTCCTGGTTCAACAAATCCCTCCAAGTTTCCTGACAATGCAAGTGTTGTCATGGCTGTGGAAGCAGTTTTTGGTATGTGTTGATACTGTCTGTTTTATACTAATATCACAGTTGGAGTCAATGACTGCCCACAATCTGTATTCCTTCAGGCAGCTGTTTGGACACAGCATGTGTATGTCATCTGTAACTTCTATCACTTAACTAATGGGCAGGAAAGGGCCTAGCAAACATCCCTGATGTACCGACCTGGTCACTGGACCTGAGATATAGGTCACGTCACACATTTCACCATAGTGAGATGCCACATATGTCATACACTGGTCTACCCATTTGGTGTTGTGGCTGTTTATGGCCACTTATGACAGTGTTGATTGAATACCTCAGTGTAGATTTGTGTCAAATGCCTTGACCTGGTCAAATTCCACAAGATGAAACTGTTGTCATCATGCATGCACTTGATGACCTCTTTGAGGACATCTATCAGATGTAACAGACTTGATGTAGCATTAACAACTCACACAGGTCTGTTGCACACACCTGGAATATTATGTACCTGTAGAAGAGGTCCATGATGACATGTTGGTCTACCTCACAGTCAAGGAGAGACAGGATGTTGTTATACATGCATGCATCGGGTGCTATCCCCCCCCCCCAAGTCAGGTGGATGCATGTTGATGTACACCCTTGTATGGGAACAGAGGCTATGCTGACCTGTGTATTCAACCATATCAGGAAGGTGTATGTGTTGAGTCCCGATACAGGTGATCTGTGATAGGCCTGGATCAAGGTAAGACAGTGCATACTGCCTATTGTGATCTGGCCTATGGATTTGACACAAACCACCACACAGCTATCATTGAGAAAACCTCCAAGCTGGGGATTAACCCTTACGTCAGTTGATGGGTAACTAATTGGCTCACTGACTGGACACATCATCTGAAAGTTGGTGAATCAACCTGTAACAGTAGAGCTGTCATCATTTGCAAACCTCAGGGATCTGTGATCTGTGCTTGGCCCCTCATTGTTTGAACAATATTTTGCAACAGTTCAGGCTAAACTATATGGCCTTTGGCATACCAAGTTTATTAATTGTTGCATATTGTGCGCAATCACAGAGTCCACCAATGATAACACAGTACAGGAGGAGCTAACACACACAACAGAATGGTGACAAAGGCACACAATTTACAAATATATGTAGAAATGTGTGTTTGTAATGTCTGTCTGAAAATTGGAATTCCATGTTAATCACATCACTAACAGTCCTGCTATGTGGAAACCCACTGATGCAAGCAATGGGAACACATGTAGATAGCAATCTGAAATTTGACCACCACGTGTCTACACTGGTATTGAAAGCATATGTTGTGCACATCATAAGTCATACTATCATACTGAGATCTTAGAATTGTATGACAATGTAGTCAAATCTCATCACAACACTAATGGGGTATAATGCTCTCTTTTTCATGTACCTGACTGCATTAAGACTAGAACCCATACCTATGTACACAGACTATAGAACTCAGTACTTTACGCAAGCACCATGACACAAGTCTGACTTTTACAAGACTGCACTTATAGTAGATTACATCAGCAGGTCATGTGGGGACAATATGTTGGGTGGGCTGCCTGGAATGGATGTGTAGGCATCTACTAGAATCAAAATACTGTCATCCATTGGTACTGGAGCAGTAACGGTGGGATACACACTTCTGCTCTTCTATCTAGAGACAGACATGCCCAGTTGACTGCAGTGAGAACAGAATCCCTACCTAAGTACACAAACTACAGAACTCAGTACTTTACACAAGCACCATGGCACCTGTCTGAATTTTACATGGCTGCAGGCCAACTTATAGTGGATGACATCAGCAGTGCATGTTGGAGAGAAGTTGGAAGGCCTACAACAAAATGACCTATAGGCATGTGCACGCATCAAAATACTGTCAATCCATGGGAATGGCACACTTTTGTTCTTCTGGCTAGACACAGACACAAAGACACCCAGTTGACTGCAGTGAGAACAGAACCCCTACCTAAATACACAGACTACAGAACACAGTACATTATGCAAGTGGCAAAGCACAAGTCTGACTTTTAGAAAACTGCAAGTGAACTTATAGTAGATGGCATCAGCAGGCCATGTGAGAGACAAAACGTTGGGAGACCTGCATAGGCTTATAGCTTCATATATTCATAGGAGGCTACTAGCCTAATGGTCCTATGGTGTTTAGAAGCCTAGCTGTGTAAAAACACAAGTACCCTTATTGAGCATAGTTGGATGGCCATTGTTACCAGAGTGATTTTGTTTGGAGCACCAACTTGCCCTGTCCATGAGGGACATAGATGCCAGCCTAGAGGTAACATTACAATCACCCAATCAGTAGTCAAGGCTGCACTTGAACAGAGTCATGGAGGAGCAGTGATTTGCATGTCATGGAGCCTATTACAGAGGAGTGTGAGTCAATGGGGTTGTATCTATCTATCTCAGCATATTCTGTGTATGTCACAGGCTAGGATGAGAACCCTGAACCAAGTCATTCTTGTCCCTTTGATTTGCAGATGTGCAGAATTTCCAGTAGGGCAGGGTCTGAGACTGCTCTTTAGGGCAGGCATAGGTCACCTCTCACCAGCCTGCATGATACTGATTACATTGATAGATCTTTCAGTTTTTCCATGTTATGTCGTATTTGGAGGCCCTGGAGTCTCCCAGGTACAACCCTGTATTTTCTCCAATTGCTGCAGGTGTCTGGTGAAGTACAGACAGAAAGGAGCATTGTACCCAGTTAGTGGTCTGATAAGGGTAGACTGCAGTAGAGGTATGACCACCCTGTTCTTGGATGTGATGTCCATATGCATGATGTGCTCAATGCAGAATGTGTTTCTCACCACTATGGACACACAGTGATGAAACTGTAAATTGCTATCAATGTGTTCCCAAGTCTCACAACACTATGTTTGAGCTTACAGGGGTGCTATGTATATCATAATTAGCAGGGTACTTCATTGCAAAAAGAGTCATTGTATGCTTTAATGTTCTGTCTGTGAGTTTGGCATCAATCATTTGTGTGGCAACCTCTTCCATAATATGTAATATGACTCTAGATTAGTGCGTCCAGTTACCAGTCATCTGCAAACTTGGTAAATCCCAGGCCATCTACCATTGTCTGCACTTCAGGGAAGTAGTTTGCAAATAGTTCAGGGCCCAGCACAGATCCTTGTGGTATTCTAATGGTAAATGACTACTGGTGGAGGTGCAGTCCCCAACTCTGTGTGTGTATGTTATGTCACTAAGCCAGTTGCCTGCCTCTGTAGTACTGTATAGATTCCCACGAGAGATCTTCACTATGACACATGGGAAATAGTGTCAAAGGCCTTGGATAAGTTAATATAGGCGGTATGTCCTGTTATCCCTCAGCCAGGTCTGTGGGGTCAGTATCCAAGTCCACAAGGGTCAATATGCGAGATCTACCCTGACAAAACAAAATGGGTAGGGTCAAGTATGTTGAAGGTCACCTATGTCCCTGTGGATATGGTGCATCCTGATTCATTTCCTAGCCTTGCAGATAAAACTTTTTAGGCATATGGGTAATTAGTTGTAGTTCTACATGTTACCAGACTGATGTGTATTGCATAGCACACAACATTTGATAATGTGGTTGATGTGTGTGGAAAAAGTACTGGGATACCAGGGCTGCAGTGCCTGGGAGGGTGGCAACAGAAGGATGTATTGTAAATATCTGACATATTGTTAGATAGGGCCCTCTGTTTGTAATATGTGCACATGTAATTTCATGCGATACACAGGGAATGGACAATAAACAGCAGTAATACAGTATATGTACATTTCCATAGAGAGGCGAGCAGCGGGTTTACACGATGGTTACCAAGGTGTATACACTTGCTCAATACACGTTTGTGTGTAGGTAAACAGTGTGCAAAAGTGAGTCACATTGCTAAAGTCTGATAGTATTGGGTCTATGAAATACACCTGCTTCTTTTAATAAAAACAAACCTTGACAACAAATGGTGAGTGCTTTCCAAAGTGCTTCTTCAGACAAATAACATCACAGCAAAACACATTTATATAGTAAAACAGCAGCGATCAATTATTAAAATGAGCAATTATCACTTAACTAAATCCTTTGATTATTGCTCATTTTAAAAAATACATTGCTGCCATTCCCCAATTGCTGTGTGTTGATGTGTGATGCACACCTTCATGTAAAAATGGCTTAAAGAAGTGAAATTGGACAGAGCAAGCAGGGGGAAGAAGGGTAGGAATATGTAGGAGGGAGAAAGTAAAGGACTATAGCTATCCATTTCTTTAACAGTGTAGAGTGAACATATGTGGAAAACATTAACTGAATTTGGACTGTCACCTCCAGAAAGAGGGATGACCACACCACAATCATGTTGCATAGCCAAATGGACCGAATCAAGTATGCCAAGAAGACACCGACAGCATAATAGAGAACTGTGTATGCAACATTTTTTTTTTGTGGGAAAGATGCCCTTTTTTTTTTTTGTTGTTTTTTTTTTTTTTTTTTTGAGAGCAACAGGAATGCTGGGGAATGGATGTAGGAATGCTTGGGTCAGGTAGGTTGGGTAGGTGAGGAAGCAATTGCAGACAGACAAGACAAACAAAACAAGAGACAGGGACAGTGATAGACACCAAAGTTTGAGGAGACACCAGGAATGGGGTGAGGGAAATCCTAAACCCATGGTCATCAAGTTGCCAGTGAGAACTGAGTCCTCACCCACTAGACTGTCATCACTGTCACCTCACTCCACCACTGGCTGGAGTGCTTGACGTCTCCTTCTCCTCATCCTGGTACTATATAAAATGAGGGAGAGCAGCCTCTCCACCCACAGTCAGCATGCACCATCCCTAGAAACTAGGTGCAGGTGATAAAAATCACAATGTCTGGCACTGCTCCTAGAGGAAAAGACTAGACCAGCCTCTGGGACAGGACTACTGGGGGGGGCAGGTAGTGCAGGGACAGCAGACGCAATGTAGCCAGGTTGGCTCCCAGATGTGCTGGGCAATGGTGCTGGAGACGGTTTGGGGGGCAGATCCTGTGGGGCAAGCCTACCCCACTGTGCTGTACACATGGATCACATGGACACATTTTGATAACATGTACTAAGATTTGAAAAAGAAAATAAAAACATAAAATTAAATTAAAAAATAATTTTACAATAAAATAAAAAATGAAAAATATTGCTAAAATAAAAAATCATGACACAAATGATTTTATTATAAATAATAGGAAATAAAATAAAAATAGAATAAAAAAGCTAGATAAGAGTTGGGTGAGAGAAAAAAGAAAGATAAAATTAGTACCTTCATATGTGACATACAATGCATTAATGCAATTATTTGACTCTATTATCTTAACTTTTACATTTAAGACTACCACCTCCTAACAGATGCACACTATACTACAGATTGGCAAGTAATCCTTGATGTGTGCATATATTGCACATATGCATGTTCCAGTTATACAGATTGCAGTTTACAGTATTTCTACCACTGGTATAGAGGTTTTAATTTAAATTTAATTATTGAAGAATTAACAGTATTGTAGAGTTGGGAAGTGTGGTATTTGAACCCACAGTCTCTGACTAAAGTCTAATATTGTACTCTTGGTTTGTGCTATAGACTAATTCATGCATACTTGCTCTTACAGTTGAGATATGCATGCTGAATTTGATATTCTAATAATGGACTCATGGTTTGTACTACAGACTAATGCAAGCACACTTGCTTTTACAGTTGAGATATGTATGCTCAATTTGATACAACTCTATAAATAAATACCAAAAAAACTATCTAACTTTTAATGCTACAATAACATTACTCTTCTGCTGCATACATACCACATGCTTCTCTCATCCTCGCCAGTCTAGCCCCATGGGTTTGGATATTGACCTCACGATCATGGGCAGCTGTGGAAAAAGCACAACAGTACTGTCTCTAGTTGATACTTACACGAGTGTGGGATGTCCGCAGTCCTAAATTCCCCAATGCAATAAATCCTTCTTCTTAGTATTATTTATTATTCACAAAATTGCTATTCCCTTCATGTTCATCATAAACATCATGCCCAACTGTTTGTTGTCCCTATGGGGGTTCGGGATACACTCTCCCGGCATCATAATCTAACTTGTCCATTAGAAGTTTCTTTTCCTTTCTCGTTTTAAGCTCCAATAGTTCATTGTCTATATTCCTAAAAACTTTGTGAAATTCTAGTTATGTTCAAAAAGTAAATCCTTTTTAATACCGTTATCCAGTTTATTAATGTCTCTAATAAGCATAGCCATTTTGCGATTATCACTAATAAGGATTTGCAGAAGTTTGCAACCTTGCCTGTTAAAAAAAAGGTCAATAAGCATTATGTAGTTGCGAGTCCTTCATCAACCCTGTAGGATATTTCCACAAAAAAATTACATCAGTTTTGAAGGCTATTTGTTTAAACAGATTCGGGGTGTGGCAATGGGTGTGTGCTGTGCCTCAGTATTTGCAAATATTGTTTTGGTTCAATGGGAGGACCTACTCATTATGAACTCAGAGTTCAATGACCTCTGGGTGCTTTATGGGCGCTATTTGGACGACACTGTCCTATGTTGGAAAGGAAGTGAAAATGACCCGAATAGGTTTTTCACATATATTAATGAGACCAGCAACTTTTTGAGGTTTACTATGAACAAGGACAATGACATCTTGAACTATCTTGATGCGACTATCAAAAAGAATTATATCACTAGGGGCTTCACCTCCCATTTATTTCAGAAGGCCACCTACTCCAACTCACTGTTGCATTTTAACAGCTGGCACCCATTACACCAAAAGAAAGCATTAGTAAAGGAGCAGTATGTCAGACTAGCCAGGATGGTCTCTCAATTTAATGCCTTCTTGAGAGAATGTGTGGTATTAAAAGACATGTTAATGAGGAGAGGTTACCCTCAAAATTTTGTTGTCAATATAGCTGAAGAGATAATAACCAAAAGGGAAGTTGGGACTTTCTGTACTCTTTTTGTCTCATACATCTAATGAGGTGTCTGCACATGAAAGATCAAAGGGGTTTGGTAGAGCTCTTATTCTCCCATATACTATGAATTTTTATGACATCAAAGAGATTGTGACTAAATTTTGGTCAATATTCAGCTTGGATATTGATGACCATGAAAAATTGGGCAATAGACCGTTGGTAGTTTATAAAAAGGAGACCTCCTTGAAGGGTCTGATCGAAAAAGTTATCAGAAAACAGAACGGGGGGTAGTTTTAAATGTGGTAGGTGCCCACAATGCCCATTTATGTTGGACTCTACTAAGATTAAAATTAAGAATTTTGGTTACATCACCCCCTATAAGAAATGTTTTTATTCCAGGGGTGTAGTTTATGTCGTGTTGTGTGACTCCTGTGGTGCTTACTATGTGGGTAAAACGATCAGGGCACTTAGACAAAGAATCTACCAACATGTTTATGACATCAAGCAAAAGAATGAGAACACCACTCTCTATAAGCATATTAATCTTTATCCGACACATGCCTTTAATTTCTTTATAGTGGACCTGGGACCACGGGGGGGGGGGGGGCCCTCGGATGAATTTTTTAGAGTTTATGGAGCTTAAGTGGCAAATTAAGATTAATGCATGTCAGGCTCTGGGACTTAATGATATAATTCCTATCAGTTCTGTGTTGAAGTTGAAATCAATGTTTTTTATATGATGCAAAAAGTACCTTCATTAGCATTGTTTTAATGCATTTTTTATATATGTGTCTTTTTATATAATAATTCTTATATTTTATATATATATATATATATATATATATATATATATATATATATATATATATATATATATATACAATTTTTATACATTTTTTTTTAGTGTTTCACTGATGTTTAGTGCAAGTGAGGAATGTAGGAAGTGATGTATTAAGACCAATTGGAGCCAGGGGTGAGCTATTTAAAG
This sequence comes from Protopterus annectens, assembly GCF_019279795.1. Taxonomy (NCBI): domain Eukaryota; kingdom Metazoa; phylum Chordata; order Ceratodontiformes; family Protopteridae; genus Protopterus; species Protopterus annectens. Next base: position 457,741,744 of record NC_056731.1, read on the forward strand.
ATGCGAGTATTCTGTATTTTATTCTGAAGAAGTCTTATACAGTGACGAAAGCGCTTAATTTGGAGAATTAAAGGAACTGGTTTGGACTACATCTGGCTTTGTCTTTTACTTTTTTATGCCCATAGGAACTGCATTTTTTAAAACCTGTAGGCTTGTCTGACGTACTTTCACTGACAGAAAAGATGAGAAGAAAAAAATTTTTTTTGAAAGCAGAGGATGTACCAACAATTGTACGAAGAATACCCCCCTAGAGGATAAGAGAGAGTTAAGGCAGAGAAAATGAAGAAAAGGAAGTAGTACCAACAATGGAATGCAAAGGAATACCCTAAAAAGCAATGGGTAGAAAAACCTGAGCCTTGTGAACAAAAGCCTGAGAAACTACAAAGGCAAGAAAGGAAGGGTGGAAAAACAGAATAGTCCAAAAAATAGGTTAAACGTACAACCCTTAAATATACAAAACCCAAATGTTTGAGGGAAAGATTTCAATGTACGAGTGATATAGCAGCAAATGTGATGTGAGGTATGCTAAGTTGGTGGGGCATTATGGTAAAGGGATGCACTTGAAAATTGGATCCATCAATCCAGAAAAAGTGGCACTGCCAGATCGATCAAAGGTCAAATCAGAGACCCATCAGTTGAGTAATGAATGCCATGTGTGCCCCCATATAGGCAAACAGTGTTGGTTGAATAGAAGAAACAATTTGTATTGTCTTCTCTGGTGTTTGAATGATATATTTATTTTATGGAAAGGGAGCACAAAGGCCCTAGTAGATTTTATTCAATATCTTGGACACACCGTGCGTTTTTTTAGAATTTACTTATAAGTGGGATTTAGAGAGTATTGATTACTTGGACATTTCGCTGAAGAAGTATATTTGTTACTAATTTATCGCAAGACAACTTATTCAGTTTCACTTTTGCATTATAATAGTTATCAATCCTTCTTTCAAAAAAGGAGCATTGGCAAAGGACAAATGGTTCATTTGTCAAGGATGGCCAATGATTATCAATTGTTTCTGATAGAATTTCACAAGTTGATGGACATGTTCAAGGAAAGGGGTCACTCCCTTGACATTATTGGGTGAAGTTAGGGAGGAAATCCTGAAAAATAGGAACAATAGGTTTGCCCCTATTTTGTGAGATGAGGGGACCCAACCATGGTGATGAATGTGATCAGGCAAGTTTGAATGGCAGTAATGATGTGAAAAGGGGTGCTATGGTCATTATAACAGTGATGCTCTGCAGTTGGTTAGGACATTAAGACCTGGGATTTAATTTTTCTTCAGGATATGAAGGTTAAATTAGGTTGTGCACCCGCTCAAATAACACAACAGGGATAAAATTATTAAATGTTTAGAGAATTTGCATATCCCAGCAAAGAAAGGGTTAAGGTCTATTATGCAGAAATGTGGTATGTTTGAGTACTGTAAGTTTATAAATGATGGGATCACATTGTCTGTATAGAATAGTACGACAGGACAACAAACTTTGCAGGTTGTTATAACTGCAACAATGGAAACTATTAGATGACTGACGGATCAAATTTATGAACATTTAAAAGAAAAGGAGAGCCTCTAATGGTTTAATATATGGTCCAATACAAAGCTTTCAAAAAATTCCTTTTTGTGACTAAGAGGGTGAAGGATGAAAGAGGAGGGTGATGGTGACACCCTGTAGGTGTATAAGGAAATAACATTGCAGTTATGGTTAAAAGCAAGTAAAGAGCCTGGTATAAATAATTCCCTGTCTATCCGCAGTGTTTTAAAATTTAGAGCTATGAAAGTATGAGGTGTTTTAACAAAGAGATCGTGGATGAACTTATATCATTGTATACTTTATTGAATTTAATATAGATTTTTGGCCAATTAAAAACTGAAATATATATGTTTAACATAACTAATATAATTATTAGTTGATGTATCTGATTGGGTGGATGCCTTTATACAAGTCACAACTGCAGCATTAATTTTATACTCTGATGAAGCCTTGTGTATTGTTTCTGGGGAAAAACACTAAGTTTATATTAAAGTTTTAAATAGCACAAGTGTGTACCATGTTTGTTGTTTTAATTTGGTAGTTGTGTCTGTTGTTGGGTATACATTTTCCCTATAAATTCAATCAAAACTAGCCTTAAAGGTAGTCAAAGTAGTACTTTGTTTTTGTTTCACCTGCAGTGGTAACTTATTCCATAGGCTGGGAATGCACTGAGTTAGGAAAGTACAGTTTTGTACCTACCATAAATGTAGATGTCCGATAGATATGCAACTGCAGTCCTGACATATGGGTTGTCCTGCCTCAGGCAGCCCTTCGGTCGGCCCGATTCCAAAGTCTGGGTCCGGCGTCGGCCGATGTCGCCTCCTCCCCGATGTTAGAGCGGCTGGAGTACAAAAGCATCAGCCAACGCCATCTTCTTCAGTGTTTCTTGCCCCAGATGCCAGGTGCCCTCCAAGGAAAGCTAAATTTTGTGAATGGATAAACAGAAAAAACCCAGACATGCACAGCAGTAATAAACAGATACACCATAATATATATAACTCTAGCTGATAGGTAAGGGGAGAAAGGACCCAAAGGGGAAAAACAGAGGGGTAGGAGGGAGGGAAAACCTGACTGCAGTTGCATATCTATAGGACATCTACATTTATGGTAGGTACAAAACTGTACTATGTCCTTCAAGAATGCAACTGCAGTCCTGAGATATGGGTTGAATACCATAGCCAAGCTGGGGGTGGTAGGACTAAGCAAGAGATGGTGTAGCTAGAAGGACCTGCAGAACTGCCGAAGCAAACCTGCTCGGGATCTGGAGTATAAAGGCCGGTTGTAGTGTTTGGTAAATGTATGCACGGAGCTCCATGTAGCAACCTCTAGAATATCTTTTGTAGCCACTCCTCTTAGAAAAGCTGTGGATGTGGCCATAGCTCTGGTGGAGTGTGGTCTAATATTAGCTGGCACACTTTTTCAATGGAAAGAGTAACAGAATCTGATGCAGTGTCCAATCCATTTTGAGATAGTTTGTTTGGTGACTGCTTTTCCTTGCACTCCAGCAGCATAGGCTACAAACAGTTGGTCAGACTTCCTGGTGGACTTTGTTCTGTCCAAGTAGTAGCGTAGTTGTCTGTGAATGTCTAAAGTATGCAGCAGCTTTTCCCCTTTATTTTGAGGGTTAGGAAAGAAAGTAGGCAGGTGAATTGCTTGGTTTAGAGACACTCTCGATATCACCTTAAGCATGAATGAAGGATTGGTCCTAAGGGTAACTCTGTCCTGATGAAAGATGAGAAAAGGAGGAACTGCCATGAGGGCCTGTATCTCTGAGACTCTTCTTGCTGAGGTGACTGCCAACAGGAAAACCGTTTTCCAAGAGAGAAATTGCATTTCTGAAGATGCTTCTGGTTCAAAAGGAGGAAGAGTTAATTTTTCCAAGACGTAATTGAGGTCCCATGCAGGAATTGGTAGCTTCCTTGGAGGTTTGACATTCTTTATGCCTCTTAGAAACTATCTTAGCAAGGGATGCGAAAACACAGGTGGATCACAGTTGTAATGTGCTGAGATAGCTGAAGCGTGGATTTTGATGGAAGAGTATGAGAGGCCACTATGAAACATTTCTGCCAAGTATTCTAATATCTGAGGTATGTTCATCAGTGATGCATCCTGGCCCTTGTTGACATTCCAGATGGTGAATCTCTTCCATTTGGCCGAATAGGTTTTTCTGGTGGAAGGTCTGCGTGCCTCCAGCAAAATTTCCTGAACTTTTTCGGAGAGGGAGTCATGGGTCTCAGTCATGGAACTCTCCAAGCTGTCAGCTTTAAGGTTTGCAGGTTCTGATGAACAGTCTTGTAACTGTGTTGAGTCAGGAGCAGAGGCCATTGAGGCAAGGGCCACGGTTTGGTGTGAATTATGCTCAGTAGCAGTGGATACCAGTGTTGCCTTGGCCAGTCTGGAGCTATCAAGATTCCTCTTGGTTGTTCTGCCTTTATCTTCAGTAACACCTTGGTGAGCAAAGGTAGAGGGGGGAATGCATAAATTGTTAGAGCATTCCAGCTGAAGGAAAGAGCATCCGTTCTCCAAGCTAGAGGATGGTGTATCCTTGTGCAGAACCTTTCCAGGTGATGATTGAGATGAGATGCAAAGAGGTCTATGTCTGGTCTTCCCCATGCAGATGTTATTTGTGAGAAAATGCATGGGTGTAGCATCCATTCGTGTGGATCCAAGAAATTTCTGCTCAACCTGTCTGCCAGAACATTGTCCTTGCCCGGAACAAACTGGGATTCAAGTAGATGTTCAGTTTCAGGGACTTTTCCCAAAGAATCATTGTTAGTCTGCAGAGGGGGCAGGAATGAGTGCCCCCTTGTTTGTTTATGTACCACATGACCGTGGTGTTGTCTGTCCTTATTAGCAGATGACCTTGCTGAAGAGTTTTTCCAAAGGCTTCTATCGCATGTATCACTGCCAACATCTCTTTTTGATTTATGTGCTGATGCATCTCCATGGGAGTCCATTGCTCTTGAATGCATCTGCCGTCCACGTGCGCCCCCCATCCATGGTCTGAGGCGTCTGTTGTAATAGTTTGACTTGTTGGAGCTTTGTTGAAAAGCATGCCTTCGTTTAAGTGACTTGCTTGAGCCCACCACAAAAATTCCCTTTGCAAGCATGGTATGAGTGGTATTATGTCTTCTAGGTTGTGGCTGTGTTGCGACCACAAGCTTTTTAGGTACCATTGCAGCTTTCTCATGTGTAGTCTTGCCAGAGGGATTAGAAGAATGCAAGATGCCATGAACCTCAGGGCCTGCAGGGTCTTCCTTGCGGTCAGGTGGGTTAATTTTGCTAGGCCTTTGAAGTAAGCTGTTAAATGCTCTTGTTTCTCCTCTGTGAGGAAAGCCATTTGTAGCTGTGTGTCCAGCTTTGCTCCTAGAAAAATAATCTCTTGGGATGGCAGTAATCTTGATTTTTGAATGTTGACTGTGTATCCCAAAGCCTGCAGCAATTGAATGACATAGTCCAAATGTTTTATCAAGGTCTGTTTGCTGTCTGCTTGTATTAGGCAGTCATCCAGGTAAGGGTAAATTTGAATCCCCTGGAGTTTGCAATGTGCCACTACTGATGCCAGGCATTTCGTGAATACTCTGGGCACAGTAGACAAGCCAAACGGCAATGCTGAGAATTGATAGTGCTCTGTTCCTGCAAGAAATCTGAGGTATCTTCTGCAACTGTGTCTGATAGGGACATGCAGGTATGCCTCCTTGAGGTCCAGAGTAACCAGCCAAGACCCCTTGCCCAGCATGGTAAGAAGTTGCTGTAACATCAGCATCTTGAATTTTGGCACCATGAGAAAAGTATTTAGAACGGACAAGTCCAATATAGGCCTCCATTGTTTTTCTTTTCTTGGAACAAGGAACAGTCTTGAATAAAAACCCTGGCCTTGTTCCCGAGGAGGAACCTTCTCTATTGCTTTTATTTGTAACAGCTTTGAGACTTCTATGAGTGCCTCTGCCCTTTGATGTTGTGGCAGGTTTGGCATGCCTTGTCCCGTTGGTAAGGTATGGAAGTGGAACCTGTAACCTCTGTCTATTATGTCCAGAATCCAATTGTCCTTTGTTATAATGTGCCAGTTTTTTGAGAATAGAGATAATTTTCCACCTAGAGGTGCTTCTCTTTGAGCCTTGGTAGGTGGAGTGAAAGGTAAGTCATTGTGATTGTCCCTGTGGTGCAGGTGAACTACCTGTGCCACTTCTCTGATTTTGTGGTTGCCATTGGCGTCCCCTGTAGGAGCCTCGGTATTACCCTCTACCTCGTGCACACCTGTTCTTTCCCCTCTGAAACTTGTCAGAGTCTGGAAAGGACCAATTCTTTGAAGGCCAACTCCTGCTGAACCTTGGTGGCTGAACCTGGAGGAAATCCTTTACTGTCTGTACTGATTTTGCCTTCTCCTCAATAGATTTCAACACATCCTGAGCATTAGCACCAAAAAGCTTCTGTTTATCCAGAGGTGCGTCCAGGAGCTTTACTTTAACATGATCCGGCAGTGGCTGTTCTTTCAACCAAGCATGTCTACGGATAACAGCCGCTGTCATAGCTGCCCTACATGAAGCCTCCAATGCATCATAACCACACTGAAGAAAATGATTACTAACCTGCTGAGTATTATGAACCAAATCCTGCAATGCCTTTCTATCTATAGGCTCAGGAGAGGCTAGCTTTTTCTGCAAATCATCCAGTAAATAATCCTGGTACTGAAACATATGAAAAAGGCATTTAAGTGACCTCATGGCAAGGGTGGAAGAGGTATAAACTTTTTTACCCCATCTCTCCAGGGACCTTGCTTCCCTGTCAGCTGGCAGTGGATTTTTGGCTGAGGAGGTAGCCACTCCTTTGGGGCCCTGTGAAATAGTTTCTAGATCCACAGAGTGGGCCTTAAAGAGATGCTTGTGAGTGTCAGGGACCCTGTAATATCCGTCTGGCTTCACAGGAGCAGGAGGGAGAGAATCAGGGGAAGCACTGGAGTCTGAGAATACATCATCCAGGACATCCAAAACTGGAGGGGTAGCTAAAGGTCTGTGCTGGGGTAACTTAAGAAAGGTACGTAGCCTTTTCCTAGAATCAGAAAATTCCTGACCCTGCCACTTAAAATGTTCCCTCATAGGAGAGGCAGAGGGAATTGATTAGTCAGCATCAGAGTCCTCATAGGCCTGGAAGGATTCTTCTTGGGCATCTGAATGCTCTGAATTCCCAGAGGCTTCATCTGAAGAGAGGTTGTCTGCCTGTTCAGTTCTAGGCCTTTTTTCTGCAGGCGGCTGAAAACCTCTGTCTGGGTGAGGCTGAGAACCCCTGATAAGAGAGATTAGATCTGCAGCCAGAGACATGATCTGTCAATCAGAAGAAGGGGCCTGAGAAGTAGGTTTACGATGGGCCTTGGCCTGGCTGGTGGCCTTAGCACGTGCAAAAGCCTTGATGGACATGGATACAGGAGGCCTAGCTGCCCCACGTGCAGGGATAACTTTGTCCACGGGAAAGGTGTCGGGTAGATCCAGAACTTCGGTTTCTGGAGGAAAATCAACAACCGGCACCGGTGTAGTCTCCGAGACCGAGGAACGTGTTAACGCGGTGTCGTCAGCCTGAAGCGGTTGAATTACCTCTTCCGAAGGGACCAAAGCACTCACGGAGGGCTTAGGCGTTATATCGGTGGAAGACGCGGGCCGAGGATGTCGGTCCCGGTCCTTTCGTTTTTTGGTAATTTGTGCTGTCTGTTGTTCCGACGGCATGTTGTAAGCGTAGGATTCGCCAAAAAAGTCTTCGGCAAATTCTGCCCGGCGCCTGAGAGTGCACTTATTAAAGCAAGCACAGGCCGAGACATCGTGGTCTGGGCCCAGGCAAGGGAGGCAGTAAGAATGGAAGTCCTTATGAGGTATTTGTTTACCACAAGACAAACAATTATTAACTTTCTCAATTTGTTCTGACATAGGCTGAGGCAAGAAAAAATGTTCCCCAACGGGGTACTTAGCTTTTAGATGACTTCGGTAACTGAAAACACAGGAGCTGACCGACCGGCACTTGCGAACTGCTTCTGCTTCGGGCACCGCGCGGCAAGAAAGACTGAAGAAGATGGCGTCGGCTGATGCCTTTGTACTCCAGCCGCTCTGACGTCTGGGAGGAGGTGACATCGGCCGACGCCGGACCCAGACTTTGGAATCTGGCCGACCGAAGGGCTGCCTGAGGCAGGACAACCCATATGTCAGGACTGCAGTTGCATTCTTGAAGGACATCTTATCTGTCTCGCAAGTCTTGTTAATTTATTGGTGTAGATTTAGATCTCTAGTGCAGGTGTTTGTACAGCCATTGGTTCTGCAAAGACAGAGAAGGTCAAATAGGATTGGCTCTTCATTGGCATAAAAAGTAAGACATAGGCCACCTTACAGCAGCATTACAGGCTATCAACTACGAGTTGTTTTAATCTGTTGGGATAGCTGAAAGATTTAAAGACTTTGATTTTCTTGGTGAGATATCTTTGGGGCCTTCCAAATTGAGTAGCGTGTTTCACATTATACATGTCAAAGGGGTACTGTATTCAATGATGGGTCTGATAAGGAAGGGTATCATGGCAGGATGACATTTTTGAATCTTGAAGACATTCACTTGGAAATTACTGGATCAGATAGAAAGATTTCCTGACTAAGTGACAGAGAAATGTTTACATATGTACCCAGGTTTCTTATGACCATGTTTGTCTAAAGAGAATAGCTTCTTGTCAGTACGTAATTCCTTTTTGTTAAAGAGAATAGCTATTTAAAACATATAAGGTGGAAACGTTTTTTTCACCAAATGCTACTAAGCTACATTTTTTGCATTTAGCTTGAGACCATTTTCATGGCACCTAATGTGTACATAGTCCGTCCTTGCTGAAGTTGTTCAGTTTCAGCAGATGAGCAGATAACACTGCCCACCTTGCAGTATTCAGAAAACTTGTTGAAACACACTTTTGGGATAATAGACTAGATCTCTGCAAAGGAGAGACCCAGTACTGATCCCTGTGGAACTCCCATTAGTTACAATTTTACATTCAGAAAATGTACCAGCAACTTTCACAACCTGGGATTTCTCAGCCAGCCAGTTGTAATCCAGCAGATACCATAGGCATTTATTTTAATCTCTCATTTGTTTACCGGGAAAGTCCGACTTGGAATGAAGTCAATTTTCAGCAAAAACCCAGGGAGAAATGCTCCAGATGCATGCCTTCTTAATGTGGGAGGAAACTGGAGTATCCGGAGAAAACCCACAAGGACACAGGGAGGACATGCAGACAACACACAGAAGGCACCGCAGCAGAGAATCAAACCACAGAACCTCTTGCTGTGAGACAACAATGCAATCGCTGCACCACTGCGCCATCCATTTACATTAAGTTTGTCCAATTTTTAGCATTACCACCATAGGGGATAGCATCAAGATAAGCAGTGTGCACTGAGTGACCACTAACCACAGCCTCTGTAACCTCTTCAAAGAAGCTTACTAACTTCAGGGGACAGAATCTGCCATTCAGAAACCCAAACTGATTAGAGTCCAGATGACGTTGTTAGTGTGTGTACAAATGATTTTGGCTATTTATTTTATTTATCCTACAACACATTGCTGTATCTGCCTAGGTGTGGGTGTGCAGAGGGGCCTCCCTTATGTAGGGGAGTGTCAGTGGCTGTTCACCTGGTATTATGGCACAAACTCTGTTGACAGGCTGAAGCTGAACAGTTTAAGTAGAGGCTCCAAGTAGTACATACTTGGCATTGATGAGAATTGAACCTGGTATGTTGCCTAGTCACCTGGAAGTATTATCTGAAGTCTTTGACAAGGATTTTAAGATTTTTTCCAAGGTTATTTCAGGAGAAAATAAATTTCCAGGAGTACCGGGGGGTAAAAAGTTGGCAATAAATTTAACTGCTAATACATTGGCTACATACTTGGGATTAGAATACTTGAACTCATTACAGATGAGTTCAGTGCATTGCTGGACTTTATTTCCTGACACAATGGAAGACTTGCAGTTTCCCTTGTTATCTGCAGTGATCTTAAGCTTGTACTCCGCTTTAAAATTTCAGATAGCACTCAAATTTCTTGTTGCCATGTTTCAGTGGGGTCATGAAATAAGGAGATAGGAATTTCATACAACTTTTCATTTGCCATATTTTGTCATACAGTTTATTAATATGGTAGTTCTACCAGAGAGGTTTACTCCTGAAGTTACCATTATATTTAGAATGGACATGTACCAATTTTTACATGCAGCTTTTTAGGTGTTGATAAAAGTTACAGTTGAATATGGCAGCTCTCTCATTTGGGTTTGCAGGGAATTATTGGAAGTCCAACATAGGTCTTTTACAAGCTGAAGTACATTTGTCCTGTTGAAACCCCTAAAAACAATCTTACTTGGTGGTGGGGTGGTATCACTGTGGTCAGATTTAACTAGAAAAAGCAAGGTGGGGGCACTAGGTTGGTAAGGACTAGATTAGGTCAAGGATATCAAAGACAAGGCTAAGGATAATAAAGCCTGTAGAAGATTCAGAGGTTCTTTGCAAGCCTAGCCAATAATTAGCAAATTATGTACCTTGCATCTCTGAGGTAAAGATTTTGGCCATTATGTAAAATCCTCCTCCAGAAAAAAAATAGGTTCATAGTAAAGTATTACGGCTAGCTGCCTTTCTGGGCCATTTTAAGCCTAGCCAATTTCCCTCAAGGGTGAGAATCAAACCTATTTCCTGTGCCTGTGAAGTAAACTCTAAGCATTTTGCCAACCCCAAACAATAGCAGTCTTGCAATAAGACGTAAAATTTTCTCCATCAGATTGGTATTAAAAGTCCAAAAGCACTGAGCATATACACTCTTATTAGTGTAAGTGTGCCAGTTATTACTTGGGTAACTGAAATCCTATCGCAAGAAGGTGTTTTGTTTGATATTTAACCCCTCAATGATGTTAAGGTAATTTGAGCTTTGGAAGGCATTGATAGGGATCTGTAGTTAGCAAAGTCATAGCTGGATTGGTAAAAGGAGATTTGGATTTGCAGTTGCTCCAAGTTAGAGTCATGGATAATTTGATGATATTTATGTCCAACACACTCTCCCATCATTACTCAAGGGCCTGAAGAAACAGCAATCACTAAAGCCATGGCATAGAGGGAGTGCTGTCACTGCATCAAAAACCATGTCTCAGTGCCTACACAAATATGATTGTTTCCAGGTTGCATAAGGGTCGCAAGTTCAGGCATCTTTCTACTTAAACTCTGAGCAATGAGTAGGACCCACCAAGATGCTGTCTGAAATGAAATTTGAGTTTGCTATGTAGGAATATCCAACAGGGGAAATTCTGCCTTAAAAAGGGGCACTACGGAGGTAGTAAAGGCATTAGCTACTATACAGAAAACCTGATATGAGATTTGCAAGTCATTTCTGGCAAAATAGGCAACATCTCTACACAAGCTGACAAAAACTGGATCCCCTTAGAATGATACTAACTACTAAGCAAATTGTTTAAGCTAGTTATCTCATCTTGGTATCTACTCATTCTACATGAAGGCCAAATACTGATCAAGAGTAGTGTCCTTCCTGCCTTATAACACAAGCTCAGTAAGTTCCATCATCTCTCTCTGCATGTCCCTCTGGATGCAGCACCTCATTCACTCCCATGTGGACAACCACTACGTCATAGTTACATCTGTCTGGTTTAAGGGTGCGTAGGACACTGATGAAATTACGATTATGGTGTCACACAAACAACTTATAGTCTCCCTGTTCTTGTTTATCTTGATAAATTGCATGCCTAACTACAGTAAATTATGACCAAAACATTTCCCTGAGCAGAATAAGACTTGGTGTACTTTATGAACTTAGGTCTACTTCCTAGTATCTCTTGGATGAATTGTGTAAATTTAGTGTGCGCGTGTGTGTGTATGTGGAGAAGTAGGGACTGCCTTGAGTGCTGGAGACTGGGATCTTCTAGTGTGTATTCTAGGAAGCTTTGGCATATTTTTCTTTGCAGTCACATCATAAGTTATGGGCCTTGGTGTGTTATGATCGATGTATTGTGAGTATGACTCTTACTGATGGTGTGCTGATGCCAGCAGTTTGCGTCATGTTTCTTAAATATATACATCTCTGACAGAGAACATAAATAAATATAAACCCCTATGTCACAAGATGGGTCGCAAACTGGCTCAAAGACAGAACCCACAGAGTCAGAGTTGCTGGAGCCATGTCAGACTCAAAACCGGTCACAAGTGGTGTTCCACAAGGTTCTGTCCTGGGACCACTCTTGTTCGGTATTTACTTTTCTGAGGTACAGGCCAACGTGGGAGGACTATGGCTCACCAAGTTCGCAGATGACTGCAAACTGGGCACCATAATTGACTTTCCAGCTGACACAAACATCCTAAAAAAGGTCTCAGAGACAGATAACTGGTGCCAGAGCCATGGTCTAAAGCTAAATGCCAAAAAGTGTATAGTCATACCCTTTGGCAAAAACAATGTGCCCACAAATTACCACATAGGTGGTAACCCACTAAGTACAGAGAAAGTAATTAGGGATCTGGGGACCCAAGTTGATAGCAATCTCTCCTTTGACAACCACATTGCCAAAGTGGTTAGAAAGACCTTCTACATAGCCCACCTCATCATGAAAGGATTCACATCTAGATCAAGAGAGGTAATCATGCCCCTTTATTCATCCCTCATCAGGCCCATCATAGAATACAATGCCCCCTTTGGGATGTACCTTACCCGACACCTGCAGCAATTAGAAAGACCCCAAAAGTACCTCACCAGGAGGATCAAGGGACTCAAACAGATGCCATATGCTGCTCGGTTAAAAAAACTCCAGCTCTACTCAGTTGCATACCACCTACTTCGAGGTGATCTATGCCTGACATATAAAGCTATGTCCAACCCAGAATTAATGGACATGCTCCACCTCAGTAAATCTAAATCCCTTAGAACCATGCGCTCAAGGGACTTGAACCTCATCACAGAAATAAATAGAACATGCTGGAGGGACAGATTCATAACCCAGAGGCTCCCTTCGCTTTGGAATAGAATTCCAATTCATGTTAGGCAGAGCACCTCACTGACTCTCTTCAAGAAGAATCTTGATGAGTGGATGGGGGATCGTAGGTTTGTCCCGGGGATTACTTCCATGTCACTATTAGACAGAGGCATAGTAAACTAAACTTTAAAAAGGGCACAGTATACTCAAATCAAGGGGTGGCGTAAGCCAAACACAATCGGGCTAGGTTTATAAATGCCCCAGGGCAGATAGCCTAGTATGAAGCAATGAACCTAGGTTGTGTTATCAACTGGTAGAAGCAGTGAACAGTTAGTAAAAGCATAAAGTAGTGGCCATACTGCCTTAAAACACCTGATGTGATGAGACTGGCCAGAGATGGGGTAAGGGCAAACTTTTGAGTCATGCTACCTGAGGCTGAATGACTAGAGTTTATCACAGTACTAAAGGGGTGAAAGGAGACTACTGCAGTATACTTTGACTACATATGGATGAAGTATTTAGTGTGACAGCCATGACAGTTATTTTGAATTTATTTCTACCAGGAGTAATGCCTGCACAATTAACATCAAAGCAATTTAATGAATGAGGAAGTTATGTTCTTACCATAATGTTCCATGTGAGTTGTTCATCTTGCCTTTGTTCTTACACGTGGGTATGGAGCCGATCTATCGGCTCTGAGCCGGCCGCTTTCCAAGCTCAAGATCTCGGAGTAGCTCGAGGCACAGCCCCTATCCCATGATGCTCTCTGACTAACCTCAGATCTAGTTTGCTGAATCCAGCAAGAAAAAATATGACTAATATGCCAACATATATGCACATATACATATATGTACAATTTGCTAAACACTACCCTGGTTGGAGAGAAGAAAACTAGTTGGACTCTACAAAAGGGCCTTACAGAAACAGATGCTTGGTGACAGAGCCATGGGCTCAAGCTCAATGCCAAGAAATGTATAGTTATCCCCTTTGGGAAAAAACATGCATCCGTGAATTACCATATAGGTGGCAGTACACTAAACACTAAAAGTGTGATAAGAGACTTAGGGAAACAGGTGGACAGTGGTCTCACCTTCGATAACCACATCGCCACAACAGTCAGGAAATCCTTCTATGTGGCACACCTCATCACTAAGGGCTTTTCATCCAGAAAAAAGGAGGTCATTGTCCCACTGTACTCATCCCTCATTAGACTCATTATAGAATACAACGCCCAGTTTGGTATGTACCTCTCAAGACATCTGCAACAACTGGAAAGGCCGCAGAAATACCTCACTAAAAGAATCACAGGCCTAAAGCAGATGCCCTACGCTGACTGCCTTAAAAAACTCCAGCTATACTCTGTCGCATATCGTCTACTCAGAGGCGATCTCTGCCTAACATACAAGGCCATGTCAAACCCAGAGCTGTTGGGCATGCTACACTTAAAGAAATCCCAATCCCTCAGAGCCACACGTTCCATAGATCTAAACCTTGTCATCACAATAAACAAAACATGCTGGAGGGATAGGTTCCTGACCCAGAGACTCCCCAGACTCTGGAACAGATTGCCCATACATGTCAAGCAGAGTGCCTCTTTGGCCCTCTTCAAAAGGAACCTTGACGATTGGATGGTAGAAAGGAAATTCACCCCAGGGATCACGTCAGTCGCCCTGCTAGACAGGGGTCCAGGGAAGTAAATAGTGTGGGAAGAAATAGCCAGGGAATTGTTAGGGCTAGGCTTGTATAGGCCCCTAGGGCTGATAGCCTAGTACCAACCTATGAACCAACCAGACCACCAGTCACACCAGTTCTTCGAGAACTTGGAGGGGGGAAGGTGGGAGGGAATGTAAGAACAAAGGTGAGATGAACAACACACATGGAACGTTATGGTAAGAACATAACTTCTTTATGTAAAATTGTTCAATCTCTCCGTTTGTTCTTACACGTGGGTAGCGTCCCAAGCACCCTAATCTGGGTGGCTCACGGGAGGACATTCCTGAGAAAGTACAGTTTTGTACCTACCATAAATGTAGATGTTCGAGTGTAAACACTGCTGCAGTCATTACACTTGGGTTATCCTGCCGTCAGGTGGTCTTCACAGTCGGCCAGAGTTCCAAAGTCTTGGTCCGGCGTCAGTTGCTGTCGCCTCCTACCTGACGTCAGTACGACAGGGGTATATAAGATGCAGCCGATGCCATTTTCTTCAGTTTTACTTACCCCAGATGTCAGGTGCCCCCAAATAGGTAGGCGATTTAAATTGCTAGTAAAAGATACAAAAGAAAAGCAAACAACCATTTTTAGTTACCAGCAAATACTCCCCATAGGAATAAAGGGTAGATGCCCTAGGTAAATACCAGAAAGTAAAAGGGGAAGGAGGGAGAGTAACCTGGACTGCAGCAGTGTTTACACTCAAACATCTATATTTATGGTAGGTACAAAACTGTACTATGTTCATCGTGTTACACTGCTGCAGTCATTACACTTGGGTGGAATCCCAAAGCTGAGGTAGGGAGGTTGGATCTATAAGGCATTAGGGGTGGCTATCAGGCCCTGCAGTACAGCAGTGGCGAAGCCAGCTCTGGATTTAGAGTATAAAGGCAAATGGTAATGTTTGGTGAAGGTATGCAAAGAACTCCATGTTACTGCTTCCAAAATATCCTTGGTAGGTACTCCTCTGAAGTAGGCAGTTGAAGTGGCTGTTGCCCTGGTGGAGTGAGATCTAATGCTGCTAGGTACAGGTTTCCCATGGTGGGTTATAGCAGAAACATATACAGTGTCTTATCCATTTTGAAATAGTCTGTTTTGAAATGGCTTTTCCCTGTGCTCCTGCAGCGTATGCTACCAATAGTTGCTCAGATTTTCTGAAAGCTTTGGTTTTGTCTGAGTAGAAGCGTAACTGTCTGTGAATGTCCAAAGAATGTAGTAGTCTCTCCCCTTTGTTCTGTGGTTTTGGATAAAATGTTGGCAAGTGAATACTTTGGTTTAGGGCCACACTTGATACCAACTTTGGCATAAACGTAGGGTTAGTTCTTAAAGACACCCTGCCTGGTGGAAGATGAGGAAAGGTTCCACTGCCATTAGTGCCTGTAATTCTGAAATTCTTCATGCTGATGTTATTGCCAGTAGCAGGGCAGTTTTCCAAGAGATGCATTTAATTCTGCTGTGTTAGCTGGCTCAAAAGGAGGTAAGGTTAATTTTTCCAAAACAAAATTGAGGTCCCAAGTAGGTGTAGGTGCTCTACGGGGCGGTCTTATGTTTTTAGTCCCTCTGAAGTACTGTTTTGAGCAAAGGATTAGAAAAAATTGGTGGATCCGTGTTGTAATGAGCAGAGATAGCTGAGGCGTGGATCTTGATGGATGAGAAAGAGAGGCCCTTGTCCAGCATCTCAGTTAAGTATTGAAGTATCTGAGGAATGTTTGGGACAAGAGGGTCAAAGGCTGTGCGCACGGTTCCAGGCACAGAATCTTTTCCATTTATCCGAGTATGCTTTCCTGGTGCTAGGCCTTCTGGCCTCCAGAATGACATCCATAATAGCTTTGGAGAGAGGCATTGCTTGTTTGACTAAGGAATTTTCCATGTAGCTAGATTTAAGGTCTTTAGCTGGCTGTGAAGTATCTGATTGTTATGCTGTTCAGCAACTGTGGAATTTGAGGCAAAATCCAAGGTGGTTCTTGTGCTAAGTTCTTTAAGATTGGGTACCAGTGCTGGCGTGGCCAGTCTGGTGCAATCAGGATCATTTTTGGCTCATCCTGCCTGGCTTTTATGAGTACCTTTGGAAGGAGAGGTAAAGGAGGGAAAGCGTAAACTTGTAGTTTTTTCCAGCTGAATGAGAGGGCATCCACTTTCCATGCTTGTGGATGGTTGGTCCTTGTGCAGAATGTCTGTAATTGGCAGTTCTTTGGGGAAGCAAACAGATCTATGTCCGGGCTCCACCATTTTTGTGTTATTCTGAATATTTGTGGGTTCAGTTCCCATTCGTGTGGGTCCATAATGTTTCTGCTTAGGTCGACTGCCAGTGTGTTTTCCTCTCTTGGCAGGAATTGTGCTTGCAGATGAACTTGGTAATTTAGAGCTGTGTTCCACAAGGTCATGACTTGTCTGCAGAGGGGGTAGGAGTGTGTACCCCCCTTTGCTTGTTTATGTACCACATAACTGTGGTGTTGTCTGTCTTTAGTAGTAATTGTCCTGGATGCAGTAGGTCCTTGAAAGCTATAATAGCATTTTGTACAGCTAGCAACTCTTTTTGATTGATGTGGAGATGTCTTTGCTCTGTGGGCCACTCGCCCTGGATACATTTTCCTGCCATATGTGCTCCCCAGGCATAATCCGATGCATCTGTTGTCAGTGTCTGCCTGGCTGTGGGTTGAGTGAAAGGCTGTCCCTTGTTGAGGTGCCAAGCTTGTGCCCACAATCGAAACTCCTGTTGTAGGCAAGGAATTAGTGGTATAACTGTTTCCAAACTTTGACAGTGTTGAGACCATACGCTCTTTAGGTACCATTATAGTTTCCTCATATGCAGTCTGGCATATGGAATTAGTAGTATGCAAGATGCCATGTAGCCCAAGGCCTGCAGAATTTTTCTTGCAGGGAGTTAGGTCTTTGTTGCCATTAATTGAGACAGTTGTACTTGCTTGTATGGCGTGAGATAAGCCATCTGGGCTGTTGTGTTCAAGCTGGCACTCAGGAATATTATCTGTTGTGAGGGCACTAGTTTTGATTTCTTTTCATTTACTGTGTACCCCAGGCAACTTAATAAAGTTTTTACGTATGCCAGATGCTTTAGTAGAATGTCCTTGCTCTCTGCTTGAATCAGGCAGTCGTCCAGGTATGGATAAATTTGAAATCCTTTTTGCCTGCAAAATGCAATTACTGTTGCCAGGCACTTTGTGAAGACCCTGGGCACAGTAGAGAAGCCAAAGGGCAGTGCAGAGAATTGATAGTGCATTGAACCAGCTAGAAATCTGAGGTATCTTCTGCAGTTTTGTCTGATAGGGACATGCAGGTATGCCTCTTTGAAGTCCAAAGTCATGAGTCAAGCTTTCTTGCCCAGCATGGGAAGAAGCTGCTGTAGTGTCAACATCTTGAATTTCAGGACATCCAGGTAAGTGTTTAGTAAAGAAAGGTCCAGAATGGGTCTCCAGGCTTTGTCCTTTCTGGGAACCAGAAAGAGTCTTGAGTAAAATCCTTGTTCCTGTGGTGGTACCTTTTGAATAGCTCTCATGTCCATGAGTGCTGTAATTTGTTTTTGAGCCTCTGCCCACTGATTTGGTAGCAGATTTGTCATTCCTTTTAGCCTTGGCAGGATGTGAAAATGGAACCTGTAACCTTGAGATACAATGTTGAGAACCCATTTGTCTTTGGTGATGCAATGCCAGTTGTGATAGAAAAGTGCCAGTTTTCCTCCTAAAGGGGGCTGCCAAGAGAGATGTTTGGCAGCTGCAGTGGAAAGTCATTGAGGTTTTTTTTTATAAGGTTGAGGCCTGTCTTCCCCTTCTTTCTGGCCCGGTGTATCCCATTGTCGAGGCCTATAAGGGCCTTGTGTCTGACCTCTACCTCTTGGACGTCTCTATCTGCCCCTTTGAGGTCCATCTGTGACTGGAAAGGACCAATTCTTTGTTGGCCAATTTCTGCTAAAACAAGGAGGCTGAACCTGTAAGAAATCTTTCACTGTTTGCATAGATTTTGCCTTATCCTCCATCTTCTTTAATACCTCCTCTGCCTTAACTCCAAACAGCACATCCAGCTGCAAAGGTGCATCCAATAATTTGACCTCAACATGATCTGGTAACGTATGTTCTTTTAACCAAGCATGCCTTCTAATGACAGAGCCTATAACTGCTGCTCTACAGGAGGCCTCTAAGGAATCAAAACCACATTGCAAAGTGTGTTTACCCACTTGTTGAGCTGCATGCAATAAATCCTGCATTTCTTTTAGGTTTGGAGGATCTGAATCTGGAAGCATCTTTTGTTTCAACTGAGACATCAAAAATTGCTGATATTTTAGCATATGAAACTGGCAATTCAAGGCTCTCATTGCTAAAGTAGCAGACATATATACCTTATTTCCCCATCTGTCTATTGCTCTGGAATCTCTGTCAGAGGGAAAGTACAGTTTTGTACCTACCATAAATGTAGATGTCCGAGAGGCATGCATCTGCAGTCCTTACAAATGGGTTGTCCTGTCGTCAGGCAGCCCTTCGGTCGGCCGGATTCCAAAGTCTGGGTCTGGCCTCGGCTGATGTCGCACTCCACCCGACGTCATAGCTGCAGTTATTCGGGTATAAAGGTATCAGCCGACACCATTTTCCTCAATGTTTCTTGCCCCAGATGCCAGGTGCCCTCTAGGAAGGCTAAATTTGGATAAATGCAAATGGTTCCAAATAGTAGAGAGCAAACAAAAATAAGCATGTATGTACATATATACAAACAAATACACCATAATAGATTCCCCCAGCTAGCTACAAGATGGGCAAATACCCTAGGAGTACCACAGAGGGGAAGGAGGGTGGGTAATCCTGACTGCAGATGCATGCCTCTCGGACATCTACATTTATGGTAGGTACAAAACTGTACTATGTCCTTCAAGGATGCATCTGCAGTCCTTACAAATGGGTAGAATACCATAGCCAAACTGGGGGAGGAGGAGAAATAAGATTATGGTGTAGTTAAGATCCCTTGCAAAACAGCAGTGGCAAAACCTGCTCGGGATCTGGAGTATAAGGGTAGATTATAATGCTTGGCAAATGTATGCACGGAGCTCCAAGCAGCAGCCTCTAAAATGTCTTTGGTAGCCACTCCTCGTAAAAAAGCTGTGGTAGTGGCTGTAGCTCTTGTAGAGTGAGGTCTGATGTTTTCTGGAGTTTTCTTCCCATGGTGAGAGTAACAAAATCTAATGCAATTTCCTATCCACTTAGAGATTGTCTGTTTTGAAATTGCTTTTCCTTCCATTCCTGTTGCATATGCTATCAGTAGCTGGTCAGTTTTTCTATTGCTCTTGGTCCTGTCCAGGTAGTAGCGCAATTGTCTATGTACATCCAAGGTATGTAACAGTCTTTCTCCCTTGTTCTGTGGGTTGGGAAAGAATGTAGGCAGCTGGATAGCTTGGTTTAAAGATACCCCTGGAGACCACCTTTGGCATAAAAGTAGGATTAGTTCTCATGGACACTCTATCTTGATGGAAGATAAGGAAGGGCTGTACTGCCATTAATGCCTGTAGTTCAGAAACCCTTCTTGCTGAAGTGACTGCAAGCAGGAAAGCAGTTTTCCATGATAAGTACTGTAGTTCTGCTGTTGCTGCTGGCTCGAAAGGAGGTAGTGTCAATTTTTCTAACACAAAGTTCAAGTCCCATGCGGGCAATGGTGGCTTCCTAGGTGGCTTTACATTTTTAGTTCCTCTCAGAAACTGCCTGAGCAGAGGATGTGAGAAGACTGGAGGGTCCATGTTGTATTCTGCTGAAATAGCTGATGCATGAATCTTAATGGAAGAATAGGACAGGCCATTGTGGAAGAGCTCTGCCAAGTATTCCAGGATGTTAGCTATGTTTACCAGTGACACATTTTCTCCTTTTGCTGCACTCCAAATGAGGTATCTTTTCCATTTTGCTGAATAATTTTTTCTTGTTGAGGGTCTGCGAGCCTCCAAGATAATGTCCTTAACCCTTTGAGATAATTCTGGGTTATTTTGTCTTATGCAATGTTCCAGGCAGCCAGTTGCAGTGTTTTTAGGTTTGGATGCAAGGTTTTGAAGTTGTTCTGTGTTAACAGTAAGGGAACTAGGGGCAGAGGCCATATTTGTTCCCGAGACATACTCCTCAGTAATGGGTACCAATGCTGCCTCGGCGAGTCTGGAGCTATCAGGATGATCCTTGGACGGTCTTCTTTGATCTTCAATAGCCCCTTGTGCATCAAAGGAAGAGGAGGGAATGCATATGCTGTCAGGTTTTTCCAACTGAAAGATAGGGAGTCCACCTTCCAAGCAAGTGGGTGGTATGCCCTCGTGCAGAATTTTTTCAATTGGTGGTTGTGTGGGGATGCAAATAAGTCTATTTCTGGTAGTCCCCATTTCCCTGTAATGGTTTTGAAGATGTCTGGATGCAGCATCCATTCGTGGGCATCCGTGGTAGTTCTGCTTAGGATGTCTGCCAGTATATTTTCTTTTCCTGGTACAAATATTGCTTGTAACTGAATGTTGAAGCTCAGGGCCACATTCCAGAGGTCCATTGCCATCCGGCATAGAGGGTATGAATGCGTGCCTCCCTGTTTGTTGATGTACCACATAACTGTGGTGTTGTCCGTCCTTATCAGCAATTGACCCTGTTGAAGAAATGGTCTGAATGTCTGAATTGCCAATTTTACTGCCAGCATCTCCTTTTGATTTATGTGTAGGTGCAGCTGGTCTTGAGTCCATAAGCCTTGTATGCACTTGCCCATGTGTGCTCCCCAACCGAGGTCTGAGGCGTCCGTTGTGATGGTCTGGCTTGGTTGAGGTCTGAGGAAGGGCAGTCCTTTGTTCGATTGACAGGCCTGAGCCCACCATTGGAATTCCTGCTTCAGGCATGGAATTATTGGAATTCTGGTTTCTAGGCTGTGCTTGTGCTGAGACCATAAATTCCTTAGATACCACTGTAACTTTCTCATATGTAGCCTGGCATGTGGAATCAATATTATGCAGGATGCCATGTAACCCAGGGCTTGCAGGACTTTTCTTGCTGTTAGCTGGTCCTGCTTTGTTAATGTCATGAAGTAGAGAGGGAGGTGCTTCTGTTTTTCTGCTGTTAGGAATGCCATTTGGTTTGATGTGTCCAGCTCTGCACCCAAGAAGGTTATGCTTTGGGATGGTATCAGCCTTGACTTTTTTATATTGACTGTGTATCCCAAGGCTTGCAGTAGATAAATGACCTTTTTCAAATCTTTTGTTAATTTGTTTTTGCTGTCCGCTTGTAACAGGCAGTCGTCTAGGTAAGGGTAAATTTGAATTCCCTGGAGCCTGCAATGAGCTATCACTGATGCCAGGCATTTCGTGAATACTCTGGGCGCAGTAGATAAGCCAAAAGGCAATGCTGAGAATTGATAATGCTCTGATCCTGCAAGAAATCTGAGGTATCTTCTGCAATTTGGTCGTATGGGGATGTGCAGGTATGCCTCCTTGAGATCTAGAGTTACCAGCCAGGACTCCTTGCCCAGCATGGGAAGAAGCTGCTGTAGGGTCAGCATTTTGAATTTTGGAACAATGAGGTATGTGTTTAGAGCGGACAGGTCTAGAATAGGTCTCCATTGGTTTTCTTTTCTTGGTACCAGGAAGAGTCTGGAGTAAAATCCTTGCCCCTGTTCCATAGACTGTACCCTTTCTATGGCTCTCATCCTTAGTAAGTGATTTATTTGTTGTAGAGCTTCTGTTTTCTGATTTGGAGGTAGGTTTGGCATTCCTCTCTTCCTTGGCAGAGTATGGAAGTGAAACCTGTAACCTTGGTCTATTGTCTGTAAAATCCATTTGTCTCCTGTGATGTAGTGCCAGTTTACTGAAAATAAGGCTAGTTTTCCGCCTAAGGGTGCTTCTAGTTGTTCCCTGGTAGGCGGTGCCAGAGCCAAGTCACTGTGATTGTCCTGTGGAAGCGGAGGTGGCTGGATCTGTGGTAGTACCTCGCTGGTTGTTAGCCTGCCATTGACGTCCCCTGTAGGCACCTCTGGATTGACCCCTGCCTCTTGAGCATCTATTCCTGCCTCTCTGGGCTCTGGAGGATTCTGGAAAGGGCCAGTTCCTACTAAACCTTGGAGGCTGGACCTGCAAGAAATCCTTGACTGTCTGGACAGATTTTGCTTTGTCTTTCACCTTCTTCAGCACCTGCTGTGCCGGGGAGCCAAACAAATTAAGCTTATCCATAGGAGCATCTAGGAGCTTTGATTTAACATGGTCTGGTAAGGATTGCTCTTTTAACCATGCATGTCTTCTGATCACTGTACCAGTCATAGCTGATCTAAAAGAAGCCTCCAGTGCATCATAGCCGCATTTTAAGGAATGATTACTGACCTGCTGAATGTTATGCACCATTTCCTGAACAGACTTTTTGTCTAATGGTTCATCCGAGGACAGTGTTTTAGTTAACTGATCTAACATAAATTCCTGATACTGAATCATGTGGAATTGGCAGTTTAAGGCCCTAGCTGAAAGAGTAGCAGAAGTGTAAACTTGTTTACCCCATCTCTCTAAGGCCCTAGATTCCCTGTCAGAGGGGAGGGGTTTTTTTGCAGAAGCTGCTGCTACAGCCTTGGGTCCCTGTGAAATAGTTTCAGGATCTGCAAAAAGAGCCTTATACAAATGATAATGTGTGTCCGGAACCCTGTAGTACCCATCGGGCTTAGCAGGGGCCGGAGGAAGAGAATCAGGAGCAGTACAAGCATCATTAAATGCATCATCCACAACAGTAAGTACTGGAGGAATGGCTAAAGGCCTATGCTGTGGCAAATGCAAAAAGGTTCTAAGCCTTTTCCTAGAGTCTGAAAAATCCTGGCCCTGCCATTGAAATTGTTCCCTCATAGCATGCAAGGTTTCCCCAAAGGAAAATTCCTCAGGCGGAGAGGCAGAAGGAATGGACTCTTCTGCATCAGAGTCCTCATAAGGAGAAAAAGGGCCCTCTGGAGGGTTTCTATTGTCTGAATCATCAGAGGAGTCATCTGAAGAAACTGGCTCAGGGGGCTCTGCTCTAGGCCTCTTCTCTGGAGGTGGGTGAGAGGCCCTGTCTGGGTGTGGTTGGGATCCCCTGATCAAAGAAATGAGATCCTCTGCTAGACTAAGCATTTGAGAACTAGAGCTAGGCCTGTGTGAGGGGGTCTTAGCAGGCACAGTTTTGGCAGATTTTGCTGCTTTAGCCCTGGCAAAAGCCTTAATCGACATGGATGCAGGGGGCCTAGCAGCTCCACGTGCAGGAGTAGAAATATCTAAAGGAATAGTATCAGATAAATCCTGTGAACCTGCAAGAGCAGGTGGGATTTCAGTAGCAGATTCAGCCATGCTGGATGAGGCCTCGGTAGGAGGTAAGCTTTCAGCCGAAAGAAGAACCGTGGACTCGGTTTCAGCCGAAACCGAGACACTCATGTTATTTAACCGCGGTTTCGGCTGAAACCGCGGACCGCGAGTGTCGGTCCTTTTCCTTGTGCTTTTTAGTTATTTGCGTAGTCGGAGTTTCCGATGGCATAATGTAAGCAAAAGCGGAGCCGAAAAACTCCTCAGCAAATTCCGACCGACGTCTAAGCATCCGTCGATTGAAAGAAGCACAGGCTAGACAAGCTGCTACGTCGTGGTCTGGGCCTAAACAAGGTAGGCAGTAAGAGTGGAAATCTTTATGAGGTATTTGTTTCCCTCAAGTTAAACAGTTATTCACTTTTTCTGACATCGGCTGAGGCAAGAAAGAGTCCCCAACGGGGTACTTAGCTTTTTAGAAGTCTTCGGTAGTAGTAATCTCTGGTTCTGACCAACCGGCACTTGCGAACAGCTTCTGCTTCGGGCGCCACGCGGCAAGAAAGACTGAGGAAAATGGCGTCGGCTGATACCTTTATACCCGAATAACTGCAGCTATGACGTCGGGTGGAGTGCGACATCAGCCGAGGCCAGACCCAGACTTTGGAATCCGGCTGACCGAAGGGCTGCCTGACGACAGGACAACCCATTTGTAAGGACTGCAGATGCATCCTTGAAGGACATCTGGGTTTTTTGCTGATGAGGCCTTAATTCCTTTGGGTCCCTGAGAGATAAATAGGGTCAGCAACAAGGCTTTTGTACAGAAATTTGAGAGAGTCAGGGACTCTGTAATATCTATCAGGTTTAACTGGGGCTGGCGGTAAGGAGTCAGGGTTTAAACTGGATTCAGTGCAGGATAGCAAGGGGTCTGTGTTGAGGCAATAAAAGGAAGTCTCGGAGCCTTTTCTTGGATTCTGAGTAATCCTGGCCTTCCCAATGGAAATGTTCCCTCATGGTATGTAAGGTCTCCCCAAAGGAGTAATCCTCAGGCGGAGAGGCTGATGGAATTGATTCTTCACCATCGGAATCCTCATAAGGGGGTAAAGAATATCCTAGGTCCGAGGAAGAGTCTGAGGAAATGGACACCTGGTCAGAAGATTCATAGTCTGCATCCTGTCTGGGCCTTTTATCAGGAGGGGGATGGGGCCACCTGATCAGGGTTAGGCCCTCGGCCATTTTTAGCATTTGTTTCTTAGGCATGGAAGCCTGTCCTGGAGAGAGTTGTCCTTGTTTCTTTGCTTTTAAGGGGGGCTTAGACACAGCAGAGGGTTTAATGGTTAACTGGGTAGGTCTGAAAACGCCCTCTGTAGCTGTGGATTGTTCAGCTACTTTGGTTCCCTATGTAGGGTTAGGATCGGTAAGCTGAAGCCCTAGTGCGTCAGAAGGCCCAGCCAGCTCCACGTGGGAGTAGGAGGCGGTCTGTGGTTCTGTGGAAGCGGTAGTCAGGGCTGCGTAGGTGCCTCGCTGAAAACTGGAGAACCGGCGACCAGCCTAGAAGAGGCCTCGTCATCAGTTTTGGGCCTCGGATGCCTGTCCTTGTGCTTTTCATGCATTGCGGTCTTTAGGATTTCTGACGGCATGGTGTAATTGAATTTTCTGCCAAAATAATGTTGGGCAAAATCAAACAGACGTTTAATAGTGCGCGTGTTAAACCTAGCATAAAACCGACAACCAGTGACGTTGTGGTCAGGGCCTAGGCATGGAATACAATAGGAGTGGAAATCCTTATGAGGTATTTGCTTCCCACAAGAAATACAGTTATTAACTTTTACTGACATCAGTCTGAGGCAAGAAAAAGTTTCCCCAACGGGGTACTTAGCTTTTTTAGAAGACTTCAGTTCAGGATTCGGAATGAAAATCTCAGGAGTTGGCTGACCGGCACTTGCGAACTGCTTCTGCTTCGGGCACCGCGCGGCAAGAAAGACTGAAGAAAATGGCGTCGGCTGCATCTTATATACCCCTGTCGCACTGACGTCAGGGAGGATGCAACAGCAACCGACGCCGGACCAAGACTTTGGAACTCTGGCGGACTGCGGACCGCCTGACGGCAGGATAACCCAAGTGTAATGACTGCAGCAGTGTAACACGATGAACATCAGTGGAACCAAAGGAAGCCCTGTCCACTTTGTAATGAGTGATAAACATATGGGGTTTAGACCAAGTAGCAGCTGCACAAATAGTATCCAAAGGCAAATGGGCTGCGTGACCCAACGATGTAGACACAGCCCTGGTGGAATGTGCTTTCACACTATGCTCTAAAGGTTGATTGGATGATGAATAGTACAGTTATGTACACTTACCATAACTACAGATGCTCGAATGTATTCACTGTTGCAGTCATTACATTTGGGTAATCTGCTGGCAGGTTGCCCTCAGTCGGCCTGATTAACAAAGTCTTGGGTCCTGTGTCGGTTGCTGTCCCTTCTTCCATGACGTCAGGTAGTCAGGGGTATAAAACATGCAGCAGACACCATTACATCAGTTTTTCTTGCCCCAGATGTCAGGTGCCCCCCAAATGGGAAGCAAAATATATCTATATATCTATATATATCTATATATATATATATATATATATATATATATATATATATATATATATATATATATATATATATATAATTTAAAACAAAAAATATACCTCCAAACAAAAGCAAATACACCAAGGCTTTTAAGCATAGTAAAAGAAATTAGAGGTATAGTAAGAGAAAAACTGGGGACTGGAGGGTAAGTAACCAGGACTGCAACAGGGAATACACTCTAACATCTACATTTATGGTAAGTGTACACAACTGTACTATGTTCTTCATGTTTCACTGTTGCAGTCATTACATTTGGGTATATTCCCAAAGCTAAGGTTGGGAGGATGGATTTATACAGCATTAGGACCAGCTATAAGGCCCTGCAGGACAGCAGTGGCAAAACCAGCTCTGGATTTAGAGAATAAAGGTAACTGGTAATGCTTGGTGAACGTTTGAACTGAGCTCCAGGTAGCAGCTTCTAGAATGTCTCTGGTAGGAACAGCTCTAAGAAAGGCAGTAGTAGTAGATGCAGCCCTGGTGGAATGAGATCTTGATCCCCTGGGGGATAGTTTTACCATGGTACATATAGCAGAAACAAATACAATGGCTTATCCATTTGGAAATGGTCTGCTTTGAAATGGCCTTTCCCTTTGCCCCTGCAGCAAATGCCACCAGTAGTTATTCAGATTTTCTTAGAGATTTTGTCCTATTTAAATAAAATCTAAGTTGTTTGTGTGCATCCAATGAATGCAGAATTCGTTCCCCCTTGTTCTGTGGATTGGGAAAGAAAGTTGGCAAATGAATGGTCTGGTTAAGAGCCACACTGGAAACCACCTTAGGCATGAAGGATGGATTGGTCCTGAGAGACACCCTGTCTGCATGAAAAATAATGAAAGGCTCCACACTGCCACAAAAGCCTGTAATTCAGAAATCCTTCTAGCTGAAGTGACTGCTAAAAGGAAAGTGTTTTTTCAGGAGAGAAATTTTAAGTCTGCAGTAGCAGCTGGCTCGAAAGGAGGGAGAGTGAGTTTTTCAAATATAAAATCGAGGTCCCAGGCAGGGGTTGGAGCTCTCCTGGGTGGTCTTAAGTTTTTGGCCCCTCTGAGATACTGCTTTAGCAGAGGATGAGAGAAGAGGGGAGGTTCTGTGTTGTAATGAGCTGAAATGGCAGAGGCATGGATTTTTATGGAAGAAAAGGACAGGCCCTTGTGAAGCATCTCAGTTAAGTACTGTAAAATCTGAGGAATATTGGGTGCTGCTGTGCATATTCCTTGTGATTGGTTCCAGGCACAGAATCTTTTCCATTTGTCAGCATAAGATTTTCTAGTACTAGGCCTTCTCACCTCCAAAATGACATCCATCACAGGTTTGCAGAGGGATGCTAAAGGTGAATTTAGGTGATTAGCCACGCTGCAAGATTCAAAGTTTGAAGCTGTGTGCGCAGAATTTGGTTGTTCTGCTGAGACACAGTAAGGAGTTTGAGGCAGGTGCCACGGAAGAAGGTGCGACACATTGCGCAGGAGTGGGTACCGGTGTTGGCGAGGCCAGACTGGAGCAATCAGAATCATTTTTTTGTCCTGTTTGACTTTTAGTAGAACTTTGGAGAGCAGAGGCAGAGGGGGAAAAGCATAGACTGATAGGTTTTTCCAGCTGAATGATAGAGCATCCACTTTCCAAGCTTTTTTTGTGATGAGTTCTTGTGCAGAATTTGTCCAACTGATAGTTCTGGGGTGAGACAAAAAGATCTATGTCTGGACTTCCCCATTTGCGTATCAGCATGTTGAAAATCCGTGGTTCCAGTTTCCAATCGTGTGGGTCTATGAGATTTCTGCTTAGTTTGTCTGCCAGAGTATTCAGCTTTCCTGGCAGGAATTGAGCTTGTAGTTGTATTTGGTAGGTCAAGATAGTGTTCCACAATGCCATTGTTAGTCTGCATAGGGGGTAGGAATGTGGACCCCCCCCCCTGCTTATGCACCACATAACTGTGGTGTTATTATTAATTGTCCTGGATGAAGGTAGTCCTTGAAGGCTGTCAGTGCATTCTGTAAAGCTAGCATCTCTTTCTGATTGATATGAAGGTGCATTTGATTTGGGCTCCATTTGCCCTGAATGCATTTCGCTGCCAGATGAGCCCCCCCCCCAAGCATAGTCTGATGCATCTGTAGTAAGGGTTTGGGCGGCAGGGGATGGAGTGAATGGCACTCCCTTGTTTTGGTGGCAGGCCTCTGCCCACCATAAGAACTCTAGTTTCAGACAAGGTATGACAGGAATCATTGTTTCCTGACTGTGACAATGTCGACTCCATAAACTTTTTAAGTACCACTGAAGTTTCCTCATATGCAGTCTTGCATATGGAATTAGAAGAATGCAGGAGGCCATAAACCCCAAGGCCTGCAGAATTTGTCTTGCAGATAGCAGGGTTTTTGTGGACACCTGTTTGAAGTCACCAATTGAATTTACTTTTTTGGCGTAAGATAAGCCATCTGGGCAGTTGTATTCAAGCTTGCACCCAGCAATGTAATTTTGAGAGGGTACCAGTTGTGATTTCTTATTGTTTATTGTGTACCCTAGAAAAGTTAGAACCCTTTTTACAAACGCCAGATGCTTTAGAAGAATGTTCTTGTTTTCTGCTCGAATTAGACAATCGTCCAGGTATGGATATATTTGAATATTTCTTTGCCTGCAAAATGCAATTACTGTAGCCAGGCACTTTGTGAAGACCCTGGGCCAAGTAGATAAGCCAAAGGGCAGTGCAGAGAACTGGCAATGCAAATAGCCTGCTATGAAGCGGGAGGTATCCTCTGCAAGATTCCGTGACTGAGATATGCAGGTAAGTCTCTTTTAAGTCTAGAGTTACCAACCAGGCATCTTTGCTTAGTATAGGAAGTAACTGTTGAAGATTCAGCATCTAGAATTTTGGAATGTCCAGAAATGTGTTTAAAGTAGATAAGTCCAGAATTGGACGCCATGATTTGTCTTTTCTGGGTACCAGGAAAAGTCTTGAATAGAAACTTTGTCCCTTTTCCTCTTCTGGTACTGGTTGAATAGACCCCATGTTCATGAGGGACAGAAAGTACAGTTGTGTACCTACCATAAATGTAGATGTTCGAGTGTGTTCACTGTTGCAGTCATTACACTTGGGTTATCCTGCTGGCAGGCTACCCGCAGTCGGCCTGAATTCCAAAGTCCTAGTCCGGGGTCAGTTGCTGTCGCCTCTTCCCTGACAGTGCACCAAGGGTATAAAAGATGCAGCCAATGCCATTTTCTTCAGTTTTTCTAGCCCCAGATGTCAGGTGCCCCCAAAAGGGTACGCTAAAAATTCTGCTCATAAAAAAAAGCATGCACTAACAAACATTACCTTCATCTACAAGCAAATACACCACATAGGTTGTATAGAATAGAGAAGTACAGATAAGTACCAGTAATGAAAGGGGGATGGAGGGAGGGTAACCTGGACTGCAACAGTGAATCCTCTCGAACATCTACATTTATGGTAGGTACACAACTGTACTATGTTCATCGTGTTTCACTGTTGCAGTCATTACACTTGGGTTGAATCCCAAAGCTGAGGTTGGGTGGCTGGGCCTAGATAGAATTAGGAGTAGCTATGAGGCCCTGCAGAACTGCAGTGGCGAAGCCTGCTCTGGATTTAGAGTAAAGAGGTAAGTGGTAGTGCTTTGTAAAAGTGTGCACTGAAGTCCAAGTTGCAGCCTCCAAAATGTTCTTGGTTGGTACTCCTCTGAGGAAGGCTGCTGAAGTGGCTGCTTGCTCTGGTTGAATGTGGCCTAATGCCCTTTGGCACTGATTTGCCATGTTGTGAATAGTAGAAATGAATGCAGTGTCCTATACATTTTGAAATAGTCTGCTTTGAAATAGCTTTTCCTTGCAATCCTGCAGCATATCGACATGATCGACAGTCCATGATGCTTTGCCAGAGATGGCCTGCACCTGTCGCCCTTAGGATTCCAGATACTGGCTAAGGTTCTTGCCACCCCTATAGTTCCTTTTTTAGGCAAGGTTCAAATGACGAATTCACCACCATAACAGGTACAAGCAAGCAAAATCTGAGTGTAATGCTAGAAGTCTAAACCTCAAAATGCACTCACTCGAGGCACTCCTTAAAATGGAGAACATTGACATCTGTGTAGTGACAGAGACCTGGTTCAAATCTCCAGAGAGCACCCCTGCATTACCAGGCTTCAATTCATACCACACCTTTCGGCCACCTAACCCAGAAAGAAGCACTAAAGGCGGAGGCGTGTCCATATTCATTAAGGATATCCACACCTCCAGGCTAGTTGCACAGCATAATGCATCCGAGATTATCCAAGTGCAACTAACTCTGGGCAAGACCGCAATCCAAATTATAGCTTGCTATAGACCCCCCGCCATGCCCCAGGATTCACAATCCTCATTTCTTGATACACTGGAAAGTATTAGGGTACAACCCAACACCCTAATAATGGGCGATTTCAACTACCCCACCATTAACTGGGAAAACTACTCATGTACCAACTCTTTTGTTCAACGTTTTATAGAATTCATAAATTCCAACGCCTTGGATCAACTTATTCACACCCCCACCAGGGGCAGCACTATCCTAGACCTGGTCATTACCAACATGGGAAACCGGTGTTCCACACCAGAGGTCAATTCCTTGTTGGTCAGATAGACCACAAGCTAATCAGCCTAGACATCCACATCCCACCCCCAGCCCCAATTAGGGAAACCATCGTAAAAAACTTCTCAAAAGCCAACTTCACACTTCTTAAGACAGAAGTGGCAAACTTCATGACACCCATGCAGACGGACAATAGAAGTATGACTGCCGAATCCTACACAAATGCACTTTATAAGCACTTACACAAGTGCATGGATCATGCTTTCCCTAATAGAACCAAGATGTTATCCTCCAAAAAAAGGAAGCCAATCTGGTGGTCCTCTGCCATAAACAAACTCTACAACAGAAGAAAGAAACTGTTGCAAAAAAGAGTAAAATCCATGACTGGAGGAACTCCCTGGTCAACCTCAGTAAGAAGCTGAGATCCCTCATAAAATCCTCCAAAGCTAGTTACGAAAACAAAATTGCCACTGACTCTAAAGACAACCACAAAGCATTCTATAGCTATGTCAAGAATCTAAATGGGAACACTCAGATCTGCTCTGAGTTGCAGCATAATGGCACTAAATATACAGAACCAACTGATATTGCCAACATCCTAGCAGATAGGTTCAGTGCTAACTTTACCCCCCTCTCACCCCCTAGAGGGCCCATCTCTATACCGGAAGAATGCAAAATTCCTATAATCACAGCTGCACAGGTAAACACACTCTCCAAAGCCAATAACACAGCATCCATGGGACCTGACAATATCCCAGGCTGTGTCCTACACGAACTATAGAATGAACTGGCACCCTACCCAAGTACCATGTTCAATCATAGCCTCACCTCAGGCTTTGTACCCACTGAAAGGCGCACCGCGACAGTTATCCCACTCCACAAAGGGGAGCCATGACGGACCCCGGGAACTACCGCCCCATTAGCCTGACGAGCCTGGTCTGCAAGGCCATGGAACGTATCATTGTGGAACTCATAAACAAAGACATTGGTAATCTCCAAACTCTGGACCCTACTCTGTTTGGATTTGTAAAAGGCAGATCATGTCTCCTAAACCTAATTGACTTCTTTGAAGCAGTCACCAAAGCCATAGATGAGGGTAAAATGGTTCACACAGCTTATCTAGATCTCGCCAAAGCTTTCGACACCATCCCCCACTCTGGAATTATAGATAAGCTCACTAAACTAGGTATAAATCCCTATGTCACAAGATGGGTTGCCAACTGGCTCACGGACAGAACCCACACTGTGTAAGTAGCGGATTCCAAATCCGACATCAGACCAGTGACAAGTGGAGTGCCACAGGGTTCAGTCCTGGGTCCTCACCTGTTTGGTATCTACTTCTCTGAAGTGCAGGCCAACACAGAAGGTCTTTGGCTAACAAAGTTTGCAGATTACTGCAAACTAGGAGCCATAATCGAAACTCCTAATGATGTGGACAAACTACAAAAGGGCCTCACTGAGACAGATACCTGGTGTCAAAGCCATGGCCTGAAGCTCAATGCCAAAAAGTGTATTGTCATCCCCTTTGGTAAAAACTCTGTACCCATGAACTGCCACATAGCTGGTAGTCTACTTAATGCCGAAAATGTGATGAGACCTTGGGACACAGGTGGACAGTAGTCTCTCCTTCGATAATCACATCGCCACAGTGGTCAGGAAATACTTCTACGTGGCTCATCTCATCACAAAAGGATTCTCATCCAGAAAAAGAGAGGTCATTGTTCCCCTCTACTCATCACTCATTAGACCCATTATAGAGTACAACGCCCCTTTTGGTATGTACCTCACAAGACATCTACAACAACTGGAAAGACCACAGAAATACCTCACAAAGAGGATTACTGGCCTCAAACAGATGCCCTTATGCAGACCGTCTCAAAAAACTACAGCTTTACTCCATCGCATATCGCCTACTCAGGGGGCGATCTCTGCCTAACATACAAAGCTATGTGAAACCCAGAGCTGTTGGACATGCTCCACTTAAAGAAAACTCTGGAACAGACTACCTATCTATGTCAAACAGAGCTCCTCATTAGCACTCTTCAAGAAAAATCTTGATGATTGGATGGGAAATGGGAAATTCACCCCGGGGATCACTTCTGTGACTGCTCGACAGGGACACAGGAAAATAATTTTCTTGGGTGGCGAAAGCCAGGGTACATTTTCTGACTAGGGTTGTATGGGCCCTAGGGCCGATAGCCTAGTACCTACCTATGAACCTATATGCCACTAAGACCTGCTCAGTCTTTCTGAAGGCTTTAGTTTTGTCCAAGTAGAAGCGTAGCTGTCTGTGTATGTCCAAAGAATGCAGAAGTCTCTCCCCCTTATTCTGTGGGTTTGGATAAAAGGTAGGCAAATGAATGGTTTGGTTAAGAGCCACACTGGACACTACCTTAGGCATAAATGTTGGGTTTGTCCTTAGGGAAACCCTGTCCGGATGGAAAATAATAAAAGGTTCCACAGCCATTAGTGCCTGTAACTCTGAGACTCTTTTTGCCGAGGTTATTGCTAGGAGCAGAGCTGTTTTCCATGATAAATACTTCATGTCAGCTGTAGTGGCTGGCTCAAAAGGAGGCAGTGTGAGTTTTTCCAAGACAAAATTGAGGTCCCATGCAGGTGTTGGAGCTCTCCTTGGGGGTCTTATGTTTTTGGCCCCTCTGAGGTACTGCCTTAGCAGTGGATGTGAAACAATAGGTGGATCCGTATTGTAATGAGCTGAAATGGCACAGGCATGGATCTTAATTGATGAGAAGGATAGGCCTTTGTCCAGCATCTCAGTTAGGTATTGTAAAATCCGAGGGATATTTGGTAGAAGTGTGTTCATTCCTTGTGCCTGGTTCCAAGCACAGAATCTCTTCCATTTTTCTGTATAGGATTTTCTGGTGCTGGGCCTCCTGGCCTCCAAAATAACATCCATAACTGCTTTAGAGAGAGGTGAGTTCTGAATTGTTACATTATCAGCCATGCAGCCAGATTTAGGGTTCTGAGTTGGCTGTGCAGGATCTGATTGTTTTGTTGGGTCAACAAATGAGGAATTTGAGGTAATGTCCAAGCTGGGCCTTGAGGCAAGCTCTTTAGGATTGGGTACCAGTGCTGGCGTGGCCAGTCTTGGGCAATCAGTATCATTTTTGGCTTCTCTTGTCTGACCTTTAGGAGTACCTTGGGGAGGAGAGGCAGTGGAGGGAAGGCATATACTGTAAGGGTTTTCCAGCTGAATGATAGGGCATCCACTTTCCATGCTTGTTTGTGATAAGTCCTTGTGCAGGAATCTCTGTAGCTGGCAGTTGTGCGGGGAAGCAAATAGATCTATGTCTGGGAATCCCCATTTCCTTATGCTGAAGATTTGTGGATCTGGTTTCCACTCGTGAGGATCCTTGAGATTTCTGCTTAGTTTGTCTGCCAGAATATTTGTCTTTCCTGGCAGGAATTGTGTTTGCAGGTGTACTTGATAAGTCAATGCTGTGTTCCATAAAGTCATGGCTTGTCTGCAGAGGGGGTAGGAATGTGTGCCTCCCTGCTTGTTTATATACCACATGACTGTAGTATTGTCCGTCTTTACCAGCAGTTGTCCTGGATGAAATAGATCCTTGAAGGCTGCAAGGGCATTCTGAACAGCTAGCATCTCTTTTTGATTGATATGAAGATGCATTTGGCTTGCTGGCCATGCTCCCTGAATACATTTTCCTGCCATGTGGGCCCCCCAGGCATAATCTGATGCATCTTTTAGTGTCTGCCTGGCCATGGGTAGAGTGAATGGCTGTCCCTTGTTGTGGTGACAGGCCTGTGCCCACCATCGAAACTCCTGTTGCAGGCAGGGAATGAGGGTAATTAATGTTTCCAGGCTGTGGCAATGTTGAGTCCAAACACTTTTTAGATACCATTGTAGTTTCCTCATATGCAGTCTTGCATATGGAATTAGTAGAATGCAGGATGCCATGAAGCCCAAAGCCTGCAGAATTTTTCTTGCAGATAACTGGGTCTTTGTTGCCAACACTTCGAAGTAAGAAGTCAGTTGTCTTTGTCTGGCATGAGATAAGGCATCTGGGCAGCTGTATTTAAGCTTGCACCCAGGAATATTATCTCTTGAGCGGGTACTAGTTTTGATTTCTTTTCATTTACTGTGTACCCTAGGCAAATTAGTAATCTTTGTACAAATGCCAGATGCCTCAGTAGAATGTCTTTGTTCTCTGCTTGAATAAGGCAGTTGTCCGAGTAAGGGTATATTTGAATTCCCCTTTGTCTGCAGAAAACAATTACTGGTGCCAGGCATTTTGTGAAGACCCTGGGCGCAGTAGATAAGCCAAAGGGCAGTGCAGAGAATTGGTAGTGCATTGATCCAGCTATGAATCTGAGGTATCGTCTGCAAAATTGTCTGATTGGGACATGCAGGTATGCCTCTTAAGTCCAAAGTTACAAGCCAAGCCTTCTTGCCCAGCATGGGCAGAAGCTGCTGCAGAGTCAACATTTTGAATTTTGGAATGTCCAGAAAAGTGTTTAGAATAGACAGGTCCAGAATTGGTCTCCAGGCTTTGTCCTTTCTGGGTACCAGGAATAGTCTTGAGTAAAATCCTTGTCCCTGCTCTTGCTGTGGTACTCGCTGTATGGCCCTCATGTCCATGAGGGATGTAACTTGCTTTTGTGCCTCTGCCCATTGATTTTGTGGCAGGTCTGGCATACCTTTTGCCTTTGGCAGTGTGTGAAAGTGGAACCTGTAGCCCTGGGACACTATATTCAAGATCCATTTGTCCTGGGTGATTATATGCCAATTTTCTGGAAAAAGTGCTAGTTTTCCCCCTAAGGGGGCTGCCAAAAGATAAGTGCTTGGTAGTGTCAGAGGAAAGTCATTGGGACTGTTTTCTATATGGCTGTGATTTGTCTTCTCCACTTTTGGAGGTAGAAGCACCCTATTGTTTAGGCCTGTATGAGCCTTGGGGCTGGGCTCTGCCTCTAGGGCATCTGTATCTGCCTCTTTGTGGCCTGTCTGACACTGGAAAGGACCAATTCTTTAAAGGCCAGTTCCTGCTAAATCTGGGTGGTTGTACCTGTAAGAAATCCTTAACTGTCTGCATAGATTTTGCTTTATCCTCCATTTTCTTCAACACCTCTTCTGCCTTAACACCAAACAAAGTATCATACTGTAAAGGAGCATCCAATAATTTTGCTTTAACAATCTGGCAGATTTTGTTCCTTTAACCAAGCATGCCTTGCAATGACAGTACCCATAACAGCGGCCCTGCAAGAGGCCTCCAGTGAATCAAAACCACATTGCAAAGTATGTTTTCCCACTTGTTCAGCTGCATGCAATAAATTCTGCATTTCCTTGTTAAAGGGACATTCAGAATTTGTCAACATTTTCTGTTTTAGCAGTGTTATTAAATATTGTTGATATTTAAGCATATGAAACTGACAATTTAAAGCCCTTACAGCCAAGGTAGCAAAAGTGTAAACTTTTTTTCCCCATCTGTCCAGTGCCCTAGAATCCCACTTGGACAACGTAACTTTAGCCACAGGCAGCCCCTTTTTATTGTCCGCAAAGGAGACAAAGTTGTTCAGATTTCCTAAACTCCTTTGTTCTGTCCAAATAAAACCTCAGTTGTCTGTGAACATCAGCTTTATGTAACATATATTCTAATTTATTGGGATGGTGTCAGAAAAAAGTGGGCAGCTCAATAGATTGGTTCAAATTGACTTTGGAGCAGACCTTATGAAGAAAGGTGGGATTTGTCCTGAGGGACACTCTGTCGGGATGAAAAACCATGTACGGAGCTCTGATAGAAAGAGCTTGTAGTTCCGAAACTCTACTAGCTGAGGTAATAGCCACCAAAAATATTGTTTTCCAGGAAATAAACTTCAGGAGCAAGAAGATGCGGGTTCAAAGGGAGGAAGCATAAGCTGAGACAGTACTTAATTTAAATTCCAGGGGGCAACTGGTTGTCTGACAGGTGGCCTAAGGTGATGAGTCCCTTTTAGGAAGGCTTTACATAATCTGTGTGAGATAAGACTAGACCCTTCCAATCCCAGGTGGAAATTGGATATTGCAGCCAATTGAACTCTTACAGTGGCTGCAGCTTTGTGAAAAAGCATAGTGAGAAACTCCAGAACACTATCAATAGGAGCAATATATGGATCAATATCACGTTGAGAGGCTCAATACATAAAAAGTTTCCATTTACTGTTATACAGTTTTCTGGATGAGACTTTATGAGAGGAGATCAGAATATGTTGCACCGCGGAAGACAAATTATATGACCTGGCTATGTTGGGAAGTGGAGCAGCCAAGCTGTCAGTTTGCGGGACTGCAGAGAGAGGTGAAGAACTCCTGATGAATGGGTCAGAAGGTCTGGCAGTGAGTCCAGAAATTAAGGCCCTTCCAGTTGAAACTGACAGAGGAAGGGGAACCATATCTGCTGAGGCCAAAATGGGGCTATCAGAATAACAGCCCTTCCCGAGCTCATTGTTTTCTGCAAAAATTTGGGGATCAGAGGTGTTGGAGGGAAGGCATAAAGGAGACCCGAGGGCCAATTGTGTACGAATGAATCCCTTGGGCTGTCCCCCGGAGGAGGAATCAGGGCAAAGTAGCTTCTACATTTGGCATTCAGCAGGGATGCAAATAGGTCGCAGCAAGGCTGGCCCCATCTGCAGAAAATCATTTCCGCCACTTCTTGCTTCAGGGACCAGTCATGGGGCAACAGAATAGCTCTGCTCAGTTTGTCCGCTATCACGTTGGATTTCCCCGGGATGTGCATTGCTATCAGAAAGCACCCAGTGGATACAGCCCACTGCCAAATTCTCAAGGCCTCTCGGCATAAGGGATAAGATCTGGTTCCCCTCCCGTTTGTTGATGTACCAGACCACCAACATGTTGTCTGTCTGCATTGCAATCGTGTCCTGAGGCAGAGAGTCGTGGAAGTAATGCAACGCTAAAAGCACAGCTCTCAACTCCAGGACATTGATGTGCAAATGAGATTCCATCTCTGACCAGGTACCTTGGGCAGTTCTTCCCTGAAAAAGCCCCACCCTATCAGGGAAGCGTCCGTGGTCACCATGGCTACGGGAGGGGGAAGTACAAATGGTTGTCCTATCATCACTTGGTGACTGTTCAGCCACCAGAGAAGGTCTTTCTTGCAAGTGTCTGTCAGTAGGATCTTGAAAGACATTGGGAACTGTTGATAAGACCACTGGGTGAAAAGCAACCATTGGAGTATCCACATGTGCATCCGTCCCAGAGGAACCGCTGACGGTGGCTGCCATGGTGCCTAAAAGTTTTAGAACCTGAAAGGCAGTGACTCTCCTTTCTTTTAGCAAGAGGGGCACCTGATTTCATAGAGAGAATTCTTTCTTGAGGTCATCTGACCATTGCGGTGGTGGTGTC
This sequence comes from Protopterus annectens, assembly GCF_019279795.1. Lineage (NCBI taxonomy): Eukaryota > Metazoa > Chordata > Ceratodontiformes > Protopteridae > Protopterus > Protopterus annectens. The sequence goes on from NC_056731.1 coordinate 457,779,781, forward strand.
TAGATCTGCTCCAATAAAGGAGATATGCTGTGATGGTAATAATGCAGTTTTTTCAAAATTTATGGTTATCCCTAATCGAGAACAGAGATTGATCACAAAATCCCTGGAAAGAATGAGTTGATGCCTGGTGGTGGTGGAGAGGAACCAGTCGTCCAAGTACGGAAACACTGGAATCCTAGAAGCCTCAGGTGAGCCGTGACCACTGCCATGCATTTGGTGAACACTCTGCGGGCTGAGGTGAGACCAAAGGACAGTGCTCGAAACTGATAGTGACTGGCTCCCAACCGGAAACGCAAGTGATCTCTGGAAGGTCTGGCCATTTTGATGTGGTAATACGCATCCTTGAGATCTAAAGAGCACATCCAATCATCGGTTCCCAGGAATGGGAGTATTGACTTTAGTGTGACCATCCGGAACTTTTCCTTCTTTATAAAAACATTTAGCTTGCTGAGGTCTAAAATGGGCCTCCAGTCCCCTGTTTTCTTTGGAACTAAAAAGAATCTGGAGTAAGTTCTGGATCCTACCTGGTCTGCAGGGACTGGCTGGATAACTCTCTTTCTAGCAGCTTTTGGATTTCTATAGCTGCTTGATCCCGCAGACTGGGTGGAACATCTGGGATTCTTGATCTGACTGGCGGGGACTCTGGAAAGGGAATGGTGTAATCTCTGGTAACTCTGCTTTGTACCCAGGAATCTGATGTAATTTCTAGCCAGGCGGCTGGGTACAAGGCCAAGCGACCCCCGACTGCCTCCAGAGTAGGACAGTCGGGCCTCCTCTCAGGAGCGCTGAAAAGGCTTTCCAGGTAACTGCTCGTTGTCGCCCTGGTTTTGCAGACCCCTTCTGCTGCCAAAGTGGTGTCTTCCGTTATTGCCCCCTCCTCTGCCCCTGAAAGGGGGGGTTCACTACATGTGTTCTGGAAAGCTCCTTGGGACTTCCGGAACCACATTTTTCCACCTTTCTGCCCTTTGGGGTAAAGTCTGGTAGGGGTGGAAAAATGGACTGCTACGGCAGATAGAGCCTTTCCTTCCTGCTCACACCTAGTGAGAGTCTCCTTGACTTGTGGCCCAAACAAGGTAGAGCCATCAAATGGGATGTTGACAAAGGAAGACTTGAAGGCTTCCGCAAAAGAGCATAAGTGCATCCAGGACCGTCTCCGCAGAGCTATCGCTGAACCTGCTGCTCGAGTCGACCCATCGGCTGCATAGGAAATGAGCTGCATAGACGAATTGACAATGGAATTCAGGGGTAGAAAGCTGAGCTGTAACCTTCTCAGAAACAGCCTCATCTGTGTTACCCTTCAGAGTATCTCCAAGTTCCTGTAGGAGATCTCGCTGAAGACAGGTAAAATGGGTTAGGTAGTTAAGCAATCTCATGGCAAACGTCGCAGAACTAAAGATGCGTTTCCCATACCTGTCCGTAGTCCTAGAGTCTCTTTTAGGAGGATGGACAGTAGTAGAGGTCTCGGAAATCTCTTTCTTTGTGGCCACCGCCACCACCATGGCATCAACAGGAACTCCTTTAGTGAGGTACAATTTGTCTGGAGGGGAAGTGATACATTTACTGGGTCTCTGAGGGACCGGTTCCGTGGAATCAGGGGACTCCCACGCCCTTCGAGCAACCAGATCCATGAGTTTGTTGAAGGGCGGAGTAACCCAGGAAGTAGAAGGTTGAGACCCAAAGGCCTTCTGGAGCACCAACTTATCCTCAGTTGGGGTAATGTCTGTGAAGGAGACATTCTCCAAGGGGGGCCGTGGGGACGCTTCTGATTCCTCTAAGTCAGTGTCTGATGTCAAGGATTCCTGAGGGGAATCCAAATGCCTCCTCTTGCAAAGTCTCTTTCTGGGGACCTCATCAGTGGGAGCATCTGGTGAGGTCTCAGTAGAGCAGGGTTCACCCAAAGGGGTTACCTGAGGCTCTGAGTCTCGACGCTTAGTAGGGACCTGTGACGTAGAGGCAGAATGCGGTATTTTAGGGAAGAGGAAAGACCTGGGGAAGTGAGTCTTGGCAGACATTACCCTCCTCATGGCATCAAAAGCGCCGGAGTCTCGACCCAAGGACCCCACCTGTTCCGAGGAAGAAGGCGGCTTCTCCAGTACCAAGGCCAGGGGCTCCGAACCAGAGAACGGAGCCGAGCTCATCTACGCCAAGGCCCCGAGAGGAAGGGTCGGGAATGACATGTCGGTTAGACTCTCCTCCCCGGAACCAACAAGAGCGTGTCATCTCCGAAACTCTTCGCATGGCACTGAAGAGATCAGGATTGACGGAGCCGAAGTGACTGGGACAGGACTCTGTTCCGAGGAATCCACAACCATCAGATCTTCTGCCTCCAAAGGCCTAGGTAAGGTCGGAGGAGGAGTAGGCACAGGCAACGGGATGATAGTAGGAATCGAACCCAGCTGAGATGAAACCGAGAGTAATTTAGCCAATGCTGGGTTCTCTAAAAGCCTCTGCACCACACGATCCACATTGACATCTAAAGGGTCCTAGAAGGGTCAAAGGGACCGAGGAAGCCACGTAATGAAGGATTGGAGACTTCAACACCTCTGACACTGGCTCCAGCTCAGAGGGTTGGCTCCGATGACTTAAGAACCAGCGACCGCACCTTAACATAGGTGCTTGGAACCGAGGTCCTGGGTTCCGAGGACACCTTTGAAGACTTCGACCCTTTTGAAGACTTGGAGGTCTGGTCAGTCCTATCCAAGGCTTCCTGAAATTCAGGTTTCAACAGTCCTCTGTCCATAAGTTTTGTCCTCCTTTCAAGCAAAACTCTGCCACTAAAAGAGTGGCAGATGGAACAATCCTCTTGTAAGTGCAGAGGTCCTAAGCAATACACAAAGGACACATGGTGGTCTGTAATGGACATTTTTTGACCACAGTCACACCTTTTAAACCCAGACTTCTGTCTCTCTTTTTAGTCAGACATAATAGGAATAGTTATCAGATCCCTGAAATACTACGCAAACAGACTATAACTAGTTCACAGTATAAATAAATCTATACCATCAAGCACACTGTCCCAAAACAATTATATAGAATACAGTTTTATGCTAACAACACACTATCAAAGAAACGGATAGGGAAAAAAGTTGACAGAGCTCTGTTCAACTGTACAGAAAAGGCACTGCAGTGCCTGACGAGAAGGGCAAGGCCCAAGAGGAACTGCTCCAACAAAAAATACACAAACTCGACTAATTCAACCACAAAAAAGACAGAAATATACTACTTATCAAATTGGAGTAAAAACTCTAACTATGAAATACAAATTGCTCAAAGACAGAAAAAAAATAATTATACTGGCCCGAGTTCTCTGGAGAACTTGCGATCCTTTGCATCGGCAAACTAGATCTGAGGTTAGTCAGAGGGCATCATGGGATAGGGGCTGTGCCTCAATATACTCAGAGATCTTGAACTTGGAAAGCGGATGGAAAGCGGATGGATCGGCTCCGTACCCACGTGTAAGAACAAACTGTGAGATTGAACAACTTCACATCAGAGTTCTTAAAAGGAAGTCCTGAAATAAAAAAAATACCCATCTTTAAACATACATCACCTGGCCTTGTCATCCACATCCCATTACCCACCTTTATACCTGAAAAGTATAGTCTCAGAATTGGCCAAAGAAGAGAGTTCTGTGAGATACTGCTGGTAACTTTAATGAAGATAAACAATTCTCCCACCTCTGACCTGTCTCATGTTTGTTTAACCACTGTTCTTACCAATGAATTATACATAACTGTACATTAAAGTTTTTAATTTGTCATTTATTCCATTATGTGGAACAGTGATGAATACTGCAGTGAAATCAGGATGAGCAGCACACACAGTCAGTTCCTGATCAAATGTTCCAAGAAAAGCCAGGTAGAAGGCAGGTAGGCAAAACATGACCACGAAAACTTCTCCTTAGAGCAACCAAATCCTTTATTGTTAAAACAACAAGATAAGTGCTTTTGTTTCAGTTTTAGACAATCATACCGTCCCCATCATGATGATGAATTAATATCCCTTTATCTGAAGAAGTCTCTGTCGAAAATTGAGACGAAGGTGCTTATGTTGTTTTAACAATAAAGGATTTGGTTGCCCTAAGGAGAAGTGTTTGTGGTCATGTTTTGCCTGCCTGCCTTCTACCTGGCTTTTCTTGGATTATTGGTTTTGTTTTTGCCTGATCAAATGTTGCTGTTAACTCTTCAAACAGTGCTACAAGTTTATAGGTAGTGTGGCATCATCCTCAGTATTTCATTAGGGATTTTTCTACTGCTACACTAAGCATCACTCTCCATGGCCAATGTGCACACTATTGAACTAGCTACGCAACTTGCACACATAGCAGAGCCCAGTGTGTTACCCTCATCCAGACAATACTGGATGCACCAACAGAAATATGGCTTAACCGCATAATGGCTTCTATGACAGGATGGGTGGATGAAATTAATGGCTGACACCGTCTTGCGGTTAACAACATAATTTCTGGATCAGTAGTAGTTCCCTAGCCCCTCATTTTAAATAGTCTCTCATTAGAATGAAGGTTTCTCCAAAAAACATCCTCAGGTGGTCTGAAGAAGCCAGATATTCTATGCCCAAGTCTGAATCTAAGATCTTTTTCGTTTATCTGCCATTCTACCCTTAAAGTAAAATACAGCTGAAGTCATAGTACGAGTGATTCAATGCAGTATCACAAAACAGTTTTCAGCACATTTTCTGTAAAAATGCTCAACCTGACAACTCAGATGCATGCTGGGTTTTTGTCTTATTAAAGATTTGCATATTGGGGGAAGTGATACTTGGTCATCCCATATGCTGACATGCCCCCAAAATACAAACAAGAGAAAAGAAAACAACTGTGGGAATATCACTTGCTTGCTCTGTGCAGGACTGGTGAGTCTCATACTGGGATTATGATACCAGACTGATTCCCTCTACTTATGCCTGATAGCTAGGCTCCAGCTGTGAGTCAGCTACACTTAACTAGAAATTAGATTACAGGTTACAAGGCTTATAACTAAGTTTATCTAGTCAATTCTACAATGCTACTAACTTCCCTCTACTTAGCAGGGCCAAGAATGTTGGGCTGATTACACTTGCAGCCCCCTTAAACAAGGAGGATGAACTGTTGTCTCCACAACTGCAGCACCAGCATGATCTCTAGCGGGCCATTACAACCTTAGTTGCTATTAAAAAATAGACTCAACAAGCTTTTTATGCCACTCCATAATAAAATGATTTCATAGGTTCATAGGTAGATACTAGGCTATCTGCCCTAGGGCATTTATAAGCCTAGCCAGAGTGTATTTGGCTTCCGCCTCCCTTTTAGATTAGCCTACTGTGCCTCTAAAGTAGGTCACAGAAGGTACCCTTTTAAGATTAGTTTACTGTGCCTCTGTCTAGCAGGGACACAGAAGAGATCCCAGGGGTGAATTTGCGATTTCCCATCCACGCGTCCAGATTTCGCTTGAAGAGGGTCAGCAAGGGGCTATGTCTAACATGAATTGGGATTCTATTCCAGAGTGAGGGGAGCCTCTGGGAAATGAATCTGTCCCTCCAGCATGTCCTATTTCTTTTTGTACTGAGGTTTAGGTCCCTGGAGCGTGTAGCTCTAAGGGACTTGGACTTTTTTGAGGTGGAGCATGTCCATTAATTCTGGGTTTGACATGGCTTTATACGTCAGGCATAGATTGCCTAGATTTGTGTAATACTCTGAAGACTTTGTAAAGTCTTACTTTTTCCTGGGTACATAACACTATAATTTTGTTCAGCTGTCATGAAGGGTGTTGGGCAAGCCAAAGCCTCTAATCTAAAGTATTCAATGAATGCTATAAAACGTGTCTATCATCTCAGCCGTGTACTCTTGTTGACAGTTTTAAAATAATAAAAATTTACAACATTATGTTCCTTGACAGAAAAAAACAAAGAAAATGCTACAAATGGCATAAACAGGTAAACCTTAGGAGGAATCTGTGCCTACAACTCCCCTTTTCGATACTTTTTTTTTTTTGGAGGGGGGAGTATAATTAGCTACCTGAAAATGTCAAGAGAACCAACAAATACAAAGCTAATATACAACTACTACAAAAATTAAGAGAAACAAAAGGGTACTCGCTTTTTGTCAACTACTAGACAACAAACCAAAAAGCGTCCCCTCCCAACCCCAAAAGGGTGACCATTTCACATCAGTAGTAAACAATCGCAAAGTTGAACAAGTTACATTATTCTCTGAGAACAGATTTCATGCTGACAGCAAAGATGTGGGAAGTGACTTCACAAACTAACTGTGGACAGCTGTCTCTTCTATAAATATTGCCAAAACAGGGATGTCCATTCGCAGCTTATTCCATTCATAACATGAATTCATTGCAGCTGTGATCCTTATTATATGCACATCTTACTTAGATCATCATTCCACTCATGGAAATTACTGATAATGCAGTACCACCTCCCTCCCTCTCTTTCTTCCTATAAGGGCAACCTGCTAGCAGGATTACCCAAATGTAATAACTGCAACAGTGAAACACGAAGAACATCTGCAGTTCCGTAACAGGGAAGGACTGCTAAGAATACAACCCACTTCACAACAAAGGTGAAATTCCAGACACCCATGACAGTGCAGCCCAGCTTATTTCCCCTACTGTGCACTTATCAAATGTATCATCATAGACACACATGGACTTGGAGACCATTTGTAAGCAAGCATTCTACAAAACTCTTCCAAAACAGGTCAAATGTCAGCAAACTTTTTTCCAACTACCTTCAAAAACTACTTAAACTTTTAAGCCATTAACCATTCTTTAGAACCTAACCAAACGTATGTTTTAGTATCAAAGCCAGTTACATAAACAGTACTGCAATAGATGACCATAAGATAAAAATACAAATGAAGTGACATTATGACCAAAGCCAATACAAGTTAAACACAATTTATTTGCATTATTATTTATGCATCTAAGTTTTAAAAAGATGCTCAGTAACAAATTTTATTTCCAACAATGAAATTTCATATTTACAGACAGTTGAAATAAACAACTGATCTGAGCTCAGTTATTCTGCTCTGCACCATTTCCAGATTTTTTTTTTAACTGTGTCGCCATGCTTCCATTTCACTGAATAGGTGGAGCCAAAACAAACTGGCAAGATTCAATAAATTAATGTACATACTTTAAGATGCAAAATGCATACTTTTATCCACATTTTGGGGAACCTGAATTTGTATTATATTTACAGATATACATGTTTTCAACAGAAATGATAGGTTGTAAACCAATGTTACAGGAATAGGACTTTGCAATCTGTACACTTTAATGCCAGTGAAGACATTGCTGAGTACTGGTTTCTTTACAGTCCAAAACAGTCATTGAGAGAGACTCTGTCTTGCTCCAATAGTTCCCTAATTATGTGGTATGGAGACAGAGGGAGGACTTGATCCACTGCTTTTTCCATTCTTTCTTTCATAGTTCACTAATCGCTGTCCAACAAGGTACCTGAAAAGAGGATTGAAAGTACATTAAAAAAGCCGATTTCTGCACAGGCACATTTTCAGTAAGTTATCCATTTATGAATACAGACTTACCACATACATAAAAAGAAAAAATAAATGGCAATATGTAAGCCACCACTGTAACACTAGCTTCTTTGACAGCCTCTCACTAGTAAACACATGTAAAGGATTTAACCACTAGCTTGTGCATCTAGCAAGATTTTCAGCCAGTTGCCAGGGGGTTGTTATGAGTACACGATACTTACGATGGGGCCCACAGACCAACTCCTACCTAGTTTTTAACAACCATAGGCACAAAAGAAATGCCAAGGAAAATAATCTTATAAATGCTCTCTCTATAGCTATACATTTATTAATTTATTTAATTTATTTTATTTTACATTTGTTTGCTGGGAAAGTCCAACTGGGCAGACTGCCCATTTTCTGTGGAGGCCTGGGGAGAAAAGCTCCAACATTACCAGAACAAAAATTACAAAGTAGGTAGAATGAAATTACAAATTGGACATATATCCAGTCGGACTTTCCCGGTCAACAAATGTAAAATAAAATAAAAATAAATATAACAGGATTTATTAGAGGTTTGCAATAGTCAAAAAATCTTTTTTAACCATGTTTTCAAAATTTCATTACTGTATTTGGAGCTTTTCTCCCAGGGCCTCTGCTGAGAATGGACATATATCCAAGTTGGACTTTCCCGGTCAACAAATGTAAAATAATAATAAAAAAAAAATAGTAAGTTTGCCTTTATACATTTAAAATTGTCATCCTATGCAATTTTAAGTGGTTATTAGAGGAAGTTCTTTATAGTAAGATATAGAAACATTATACAGTGGATAGTGTAGATAATTATAAGAAAGAAAAGGATAGCAAACTAAGTCAAGCCTGTATATATTAATTTTGAGTAGATTCTTAGTTTTTAAACCAAGTAAGTGAAAGAGAGAAAAGGATCACTTAATACTATGTAAGGTTAGGGTCATATGCAGTTACTGGATCTAATTAAGGGCGTACTGAAATAAGATATGAGTTTACGCTACAGAAGACAGTGAGTAAACACCGGTGATGATGCTAGCCCCTAGACTGCAAAAAGACTGTATATATTGTGTGAGTAGTTTAGCCTGGGTTGGAACAGGTGCATATCCATGAACTAGCTAAAAGAGACTTGAGAATGTATTTGAAGTTGGCTTTGTTTGCTGTATTTCTTATGTTGAAGGGTATGGTATTCCAGATTTTAGCAACATAGCTGGAGTGCTTTTTTGCTTCTGGTTACATCCATCAGTGATTTATTACTGGCAGGCATTTACTTGAGTATTGATTTATTAGGTCTTGGAGAGCTGGGCTTTTTTCAGGTAGGTAGAATATTTGATGGGCCATAGTAAGTTGGTTAAGGGTGAGCAGGTTGGGAAGTTCTAGCCAAGACAGTTGTTTAAGGGCCTGACAGTGATGAGATCTAAAGGTTGAATCAGTTACAAATTTTGTTATGGCAGGCGTCTATAGTTTGATCAAGTCTGACTTGTTGAGATTGGTGAGTATGGGGCATGAGTAGAGAAGTGTGGAAACTCGGTGGGTTCTAGCAATAATGGATTTAGTATTATTGGAAAGGTATTTTTTGTATCTGTATAGCGTACCAAGCTTTTTGTGAGCTTTAATTGTTTGGGCAATATGTAGGTCAAACTTCAAGTTTTGATCTACCATAACACCTACACGTTTGGTGTGGGGGACTGGTGTGATATTGGCTTTGTTGCTGGAAATTATTTTAAATGGAGGGATTGGGTCTGTGGCTTTTGGGGGATGAAATAGCATCAGTTTAGTTTTATTTTGGTTGAATACGAGTCGTTTTTATTTCGGTTGAATACGAGTTGCGCATCTGAGTGCCATGTTTCAACTGTGGTAAAGGATTCTTGTGTTATTTCTTTGAAGTTCTTGGAGGTCTGGAGCACAACAGATTAGGGATGAGTCATCAACATATTGTACTAATGTAGCATGAAGGGTGGCAGTATGAAGGCTGTTGCTGAATAAATTAAAGAGAAGGGGACCAAGGATAGACCGATGCAGAACTCCTAAAGTAACAGGTAGTAGAGGAGATAAGTTATTTTGCCATTTTACAGCTTGCCTGCAGTTGGATAAATAGTCCTGGAACCAAGCAAGACTGAAGCGAGCCTACATTGAGTTCATATAATACAGTTAACAGTGTCGAACGCTTTAGAAAGGTCTATAAAGATAGAAAATGCCAGGTTGCCTTTGTTCCGGTGTTGATTAATAGAACTGGTGAAAGTAGGATGGGCTGTGGTAGTGCTGTGATTAGGGTGAAATCTATGCTGGGTATCTGCCAGAAGTTTGATGGATAAGAGATGGTTTTGGAGTAGAGTATGAATGCACTTTGAGAATTTTTGATAGAGGTGATATGGCTTCTGCTGCAAATTTAAGTTAATCTGCAGACAGTTTTGTCTGCTGCAAGGGTTGTGGGTTTAAGATATTTGTATATAGTACTTGTTGGGAATGGTTCCAGGGAAAAGTTGTTGGTTTTATGAGTTAATAGAGAAAGATTAGGTGGTGGTGTTGGACAGTTATTAACTAGGGAGGTTATGGACTCTGAAATATTTATTAAATTGGGTGGCAATATTGTCAGTGAAGTTATTGGTGGACAGTGGGGTGTGCTAGTTTGACGTGGTTGCAGAATTTTGTTAATAGCTGACCAGAAATTTTTGTGGGTTTTGTTTGTGTTTAGTTGTATGTCAGTATAGTGATTTTTTTTTTTTTTTGTCAAGTCTAATTTGTTTTTTTTACCTTAGTTTCTTAGTTCAAGTTACTTCTGTTGATTTGTTGAGGTTTTATTATGGACCCAAGTTTTCCAGGCTTTACCTCTTTCTTTTAGGAGTGATCTTATTTCTTTGGTGGGCCAAAGTGCATAGATGGACTTGATTCTTACTGTTCTAGTCGGGGCTACAGAATTCAGAATGTTTAGAAAGGAGGTGTTGAAATACTCTACTGCACTCTCTAAGGGGAGGAATTTTAGTGGATTATAATTGCAGAGTTTGAAGGTGGACACAGTTTTGAGGGTTGAAGTCTTTTGTGCATCAAATTTGTTGGAAAGAGAAAGTTTTTACTGGATTTGTATGGTGCCGGTTTATGAAGGTTGGGAAGTGATCACTAAAAGAGTCGTGAGGCTATCAGAGTGATATGATAGTACAGGTTGGTTGGTTAGGATCTAGTAGAGGATGGACTCTTTTTTGATGCTTTACCTACGCTAGTTGGAGTTTGTATAATTTGAGAAAAACTGTGGAGGTGGATATGGTTAGTGGGTTGCAGAGCGTTACAGGAAGAACAATCAGTGCTGAAGTCATCCATTATGAAAGATAGTCTCCTGAGGGAGGGTTTTTGCTGTCCATTGTAGGATGGATTCTAATGTGGTGATATCATTACCAGGGAGAATATATGATCTGATTATATTTATGTTTTTCTTTGGACTTATGTTTATTCATTTTATTTTGGGTTGATTTATACATGTATACGACAAAAAGAATACCTGAAGATCCCATTTACGAAAGAGGTAACCACACATGGTCAAGTATTCATAGGATCATAGTTGCCTCTGGGCCTAGTTGTTTGTTGGGCACAAAAATGTGGTGTTATGTGACCCTCAAAATGCATCTTCAATGACTCAGTTATCACAAATTATAGTAGAACTTGAACAGAGATAGTACAGTTGTGGGAGGGCACATCTTGGTCTTTCATAAGTTATATCATATGAGCAAGTAGAACGGGAAAGCACAAACACTGCTAGAGTCAGACTTTTCAAAGAAAGTGATATGATGCTTCATTAGCCATATCAGCTCTCTGGATACCTACCATGTGAAAATGGATTGCAAGTCATCCAATTCTGCCGGGAAAGAATTCTCACAGATTTTTGAAGCCATAACCAGATACTCACCATCAATTTATATGCATGTCAAAAACAACTTTAGGACTACCTCTTCCTCAGTCCAAAGTGGCAGTGTTTACAGTTTAGGTTCATCTCTGTTACCATCCACCCACTGGTAGCACAAAGACTCCTCTCAACATAACACTAATGTTTCACTGCAATATGCTAGGAGCATACAGCGCTGCTATATTATGGATAACAATAACATTATACTTTTAACTTAATTCTCATCCCTCAATAAACACAAACTGCTAGGCTGATTATAAATACCTACACAATAGACTCCAACAATTTACACAGGGATTATAAAACAAAACCTACAATACATTATCTGAGCTGCAGATGAAAATTATGTCTGGAGGGACTGAGGGAAGGAATTTCCCACACAGAGAAAGATATGGAATCAAACTATGTTATGATCAGTGTCCTCACACATGTACTACAATACTACTTACAGGTTTATACACATTCCACAAAAGAAAGATTACTGATTGCACATTTCATTAACTTCTCACAAAAACAAATAAGTATTTTTTTTGTGTGGGGGTACGGCTTCTCGGCATCTCCTACTCCCCTAAAACTTAATATATACCAACTCCAATATCAGACAACAGAGAAAAGGAGGTACTGCTTAAGCCCACTGTCCACCTTCCTCCCGCATGTACTAACTCATTGACATTACATGCACATACTTTCATCCACCAAGCTTGCACTCACACACATGTATACACAAGTGCATACTTTTATCTACCAACCTTGTATACATGCAAACATACACACAAACCTTTCTCATCCAATTCCTCAAGACACAAAAACACACAAGTAAACAAAACATACACAGAAACAAACAGGCTTCACACTTTTCCAGTCACACACACATGTTGACAAAATATCTCCAAACACATTTGTCAGCCACACACATGCACATAGACATCTGCCAATACAGAAGTCATCCATACAGACTTACAGCCACAAATTTCATACTATCACACACACACACATTTGCTGAAGCAGGACTTGAAACAGCTCTGTTTTATGCTATTAATGCAACTCTTTCCCAAACCTCATTTTAGGACTACAGAATTACTGTCAGACTAACATGATACACATCTAAACTATAGGTAGAGGCAAATGTTGTCACTCCTAAAAGAAATGTTGCAGTAAAAATGACTTTCAGACTTACTTGCCTTGTAATATCTATGATACTAAATATTTCTATTCATCAGTGACTTGTCAGAACCAATTCTATTCTCTACTGTAACAGCAACAATTTTGTGCTCACAAACAGGGAAAAAATTGCAGGAGGGTTCTACCTTATTACATTATTCTTCTTCTAACCCAAAAAGCAGCAGCATATAGATTCTTGACTATCAACTTTGATCAGCAAAGCATCATTTCTAACACTAGAAATATTTTTCCAAGTTATGCAGGATCAACAAATTCCATGTCAAGGAGCTTTCCTTTGACAATTACTATACACCTCAGTGTCTAAATATGCTTCTACACACTAAGTGAAAACTGTGGGGGGTTTAATGAATTTTTATATATATATATATATATATATATATATATATATATATATATATATATATATTAGTGTGGGTTGTGTGTACATGCACACAGGCGTACAAACAGTTATAAAGATTGAATTCAGTAATATACAAATATACATGTGTTTCGTCTATGTATTTGTGTTATTTTTCGTTCATTAAATATATTTTCTACTGTTGGACTGACTAGTGGTTTTATACGTCTGTGAACTGAACATTGTGCTATCTTATACCCTTTTGGGGGTACTTTTCATCACCGTGGTTTGGAATTGTTTCGGAGGGCAGCCCTTTATGGTACAGCCAGCGGAGGTTCTTTTGACTTTTTAGTGTTTATTTGGTGGAGAAGAAGTGGTGGATTTTGGATATGTGTGCGTATGTATACTCTCTCTACTCTCACTCAACCACGCTCACCCCTCTCTCTCCCTCTAACCCTCTAAATAGTAGTGTCAGTAAATTAATGCTTTTTTCTCCTTCTGCTGTTTCTTCCAGCCCACACGTTGTTATTCCCTCCCTCCTGCCCAAGACTCAACAGTCAGTATTCAAAACTAAAACGGGTGGACTTACTTTTCCCCTGGAAAAGAAAGAAAAAGCTGGTCTCTACAGCTGAAAATTACATGTAAGCTCCTATTGGATTGTGCATTTCACAAATGTCCTCATTTACTACAACTCTGTAGTATTCTGTTTTTAACCCAAAGAGCCTCCCGACAACCGTGCACCCTCGCAGGGATAACCTTCGGCCAGACTGCTGCAATTCCATTACTTATCCACCAGGTGACAGCAAAGTTCCATAAATCCCAACCCTACTTCCTAGTTTCTCAGCCAACCCAAGGTCTCTTGCTGCCCGCTATCCTTTTGAGCCCCTAGCTACATGTAGCATTCCCTCCTCTAAACACAAAACCTACAATTCTTAACAGTAAACTTTCACTAACTAGCTTTACTAAGTGCTTAAATCACAGTCAGAGTGCCTAGCAGTGTCCCACACTCACCTGCACTCACTGATAGTTTTTTGGCGCTCAGCTCTAAAGGGGGTCTCTACCCACTCCACCCTTCAGGCTCATTCCACTCCCCTACCCTACCCGCAAATCCCACCCACCTCCAATATCTGTACTTTTATACCTCCCCAAACTCCTCCCAACTCCACTCCAATCCCACCACACATACCAAACCACACTCACCCAGCTACTGACATCACCCAAACCTCCACCCCTCCTAAAATGCTCTTCAAATCTCCACTCCTTAGAACTCCTCTTGCCCTACTTCTCTCTCTCTAGTCTGACCTATCTCAGAACATCTTCCCAACCCATGCCATAAATCTCAATCACACTCCACTACAGCATTCCAGCAACCTCACTTCCCCTTCCCTACTCATCCATTTCTCATTAACTCTGACATTAACCCAAAATATCTATTCAAACTAAACACCTCCCCCCCTCCCATCCCCACCTGTACAGCACTCAAGTTTCATTCCAGAAAATCTCCTATCTCACACTTCCCTAAATTCTCTTACCCAACTCATTGCCTCACCCTTCTTCTACACCATATCTCTCACTTGCTGGCGACATCCACCCCAACCCTGGACCCTTCTCAAACATAAATCTCAGTAATCCCTCTTTTCAACCCATAAAATCTAAGTCTATTCAACTGACCACTCTAAATGCACAGATCCTGAAAAACAAAACCCCCAACCACCATGCCTGGCTCTCACACAACCACTCCGACATAACTGTCATATCTGAAACCTGGCTTACTCCCCATATAAAAGATTGCGAAATCCTACCACCAGATTTCCAAATAATCTGCAATGACAGAACCCACAGAAAGGAGGTGGAGTGGCCTTCTTCCCCTCCTACCTCACCATCACTCCATACTCCAGCATAATACCTACCTTTGCCAATACTGAAATTATAACAGGCTTATTAAAAATTAAAAAACATAAGTCCATATGTATTACAGCCCTCTATACTCCTCCTGGCGATAACATTAAAACACTTGAAAGCATCCTGTCCTGGTTGTTCTCCAACATAAAAAAAGAAACCCATATACCTCGGTGACACCAACATCAACTGGTCCACTATGAACTCAAATTCCCCTTCCCACTCAATCAACCTTTATAACTTCACCCAACTATTTCACTCCCCTACTAGACCAAATAAAAATGGTTTGTCAGGATCCATCATTGACTGGATCTTAATTTCTCACCCAAACCTTAAATACAACATTGGAACATTGCCTGATCCTCTTAGCAACCACCTGCCAGCCTTCGCTGACCGTCTCCCTTCTTCCCTTCAAAAACACCACCACTACATACAAACTTGCAACCTCTCCTCTTTCAACCCTCAAACCTTCTCTGATTGCCTACAACACACTAACTGGTCCCCACTAAAACCCCTTCTAGCCGATGCCATGTCCTGTTTCAACCACTCATTCCTAACCCTCCTCAACCAGGAAGCCCCTCCCCAGACTAAACGCATCTAATCCAATCCTTGCCCTTGGTTATCAAAAGAAACCAAACTAGTCATGCAACACAGAGAAAAAATGGAAACAATATCAAAAACATAAAAATGCTAACACCCTCCTAGACTTCAAACAATTACGAAATTCCACAAAAAAGCTGATAACAACAGACCACAAAGCCCACTGCTCAAATCTGTAGTCCCTTCACTCAACAAATCCAAAAAAAATTCTGGGACTCCATCTTATTCATACTACACCCGAGCAACAAAGAAAACCCTTCCCCAAACCCCAACCTCTCCAACCTTGAAACTGCCAGCCACTTCAATTCATTTTTCACAGATTGCATAGCCAACTATCCTCCTCCTTCCCATCCCCCTCCTCCATACCCACCCCCTCCTACCCTCACTTCCACCCCAATCACCCTCCCTTCACCATTTGGGCCTTACTCCCATTCCCACAAGCACTATAAAAAGCTTCTCCTTAAACTCAAACCCTGTCGAAATGCACCCAATAACCTCCCACCCACCTTCCTCAATCAATCAGCAGACAGGATAGCCTATCGCATTTCAATTCATATAAATCGATCCATACAGGAATCATATGTACCATCTGGCGGCATGCTTACATTATCCCCCTACACAAAGGTGACAAAAATACAGATACCACCAACTTCAGGCCTACTGCCATTCTTTCCCCTCTTTCTAAATACTAGAAAAATCTATCCATGCACAACTCATGACACACCCAACCTGAAACAACCTCCTCTCCCCTACCCAACACGGCTTCCACCCAGACCATAGCACCATGACTGCCCTACTTTCCTTTCTTGAAACTATAAACCATGAACGTGACTAAGGCAAAGGCAAATTTGTCTCCACACTGTTGTTCCTTGACCTGTCAAAGGCCTTTGACACCATCTCCCATACCCTCCTTATATCACAACTCTCCACACTACAACTCTCTCCCAACACCATAGCTTGGTTTTCAGCTACTTGTCCAACCACCAACAAGCAGTCCAGTGGAAAACCTCAACCTCCCCCTTCCTTCCTATACCCACAGGTGTACCTCAAGGTTCAGTTCTTGGCCTTCTACTCTTTAACCTATTTATAAACAACTTTCACCACTTCTTCCCCGAATCATCTGTCATTCAATATGCTGAGGACTTGACTATCATCTGCTCAACCTTCTCCCCCTCTGAGCTTCAAACTAAAACCCAACTAGCCTCGTCTAAAACAGAAACATGGATGCACTCCAACCATTTAGCTCTGAATGCAAACAAAACAAAGCTTATGAATTTCTCCCTCACCAAAAACTCCACCTTTGACAAATCCTCCTCCTCCATTCAGAGCCAAAACAACACTACCCTTGAAATCATTCCCAATACCAAGCTTCTAGGTGTCATCATTGATGAAAACCTTAAATTTGATACCCACATCCATACCACAATCAAGAAAATCCACAAGACAGGTCTCCTCTACAAGCATAACCGCTTCCTCACCCCTGCTACCCGTCAAATTCTGGCATCCACATTCTTGCTCCCCTCCCTTATGTATGGTGCTCCGCTGTTCACCAATCTCCATCTTAGCCTAACATCCACACTCAAATCCTGCTACCACAATATCGCCAAATTTGCAACCAAATCAAGAACCTTATCACACCACTGCCACTCCCTCTGCACCCTAAACTGGCTTGAACTATCAAATTACCTCACTTACCTACAAATGACCACTGCACACAAACATCTATAAACCCAACTGCCCATCCCTCTCTACCTCCCTAAAACCCTGCATACCTAACCGCTCACTCAGATCCACAAACCAAAATCTCCTACATGTCTACAAACCAGCATGGCCTGCTGGACAACTACTACTATCCCACTCCTTAGTTAAAAAGTGGAACTCTCTCCCACCCCCCCTTCGCAACATAGCTAACCATACTCATTTCAAATCTCAGCTACTCTCTCATCTATCGCCCAAATGGGAATGCCCCTGTCACGCTCCAACATAATCCTTTCCCTCCATCTACCTTGCACCAATAACTTATTCACTATCCATTAACACTACTTCATCTCGACCAAAATCTTCCCTTCCCTGAAACTATTAATTTTCTATTTCCTACTATACTTCTCTTCTCTCCAAGTCTTTTTCTGTTACCTCTCCATATACTCTCTCCCATAACCTACAAATGCCTAGTCACTCTAAATTTTTCTCTTTATTTGAACATCTCCTTCTTTATAATATATCTCTTCAAACTGCAAATGCTATATCTGTACTCAAAACGCTTATATCCCCCTAAGGCTCTATGACTGCAAATATTATGCATCTAATCTAAATTTTTAATTTTTTGTATTAAAACATTATCTTTGTAAACATTTAATTCCTCTGCATTGATTTATATCACTGTAAACATTCAAAATGTAATTTGCATTGTTGAGTTGAATCTTCGTGTGTATAGAACGATATTTTTGTAAACACTTGAAATGTAACTTCATTATTGTGGAGTTTTTCTTCCCTGTCCTCCACTGAAAAGGGGCTCTCTATGGCCCAGTGGACTTCCCCGGTCATCAAACTTAAATAATGTACGCGTGCGTGTACATATACACACACACACACACACACGAACATTATAAACATTGAATTCAGTAATATATATATATATATATATACATATATATATATATATATATATATATACACACACACACACACACACACACACACACACACACAAAACATACATAAAACTAAACAATTCTGAAGTTACATTAGAAAACTAAAAGAAACAGATAAACAGTTAACACTAATGTCACTTACACACACAACTTTAACACTGCCTGCCAAATAAGCATATTCTTCACTGAAGCAGAAGTAATGAAAATTGACATCCAGACTACAGTATCTTAACAGGATATACCACATCCTCACCCTGAGTCCTTTAATCTAAACTTGGTTTCTCTAGCACAAATAAATGCACTCTTAAATTCATGCCTGGTATATTGAAAACGGGCTTAAATTGATTAAAAATGTTGCATTTGACAGACAAACTCTCCCTCCAACATATAGTACTGAAAATACGCCACTTCAAAATGAAAAAGTAGCTACAGAACTGCAAACCTGGGTTAATAATTCCCTCTCCTTTGATGACCACGTAGTAACAGCTGCCAAGACGTCATCCTACCTGGCACAGCTGATCACCATGGAAATATCATCGGGATCTAAAGATGTTACTGCACCCCTTGTATTCAGCACTAATTAGAACCATTTACAAAACACAATGCCCCCTTGAGATGTACCTCAGCAGGCATATCAAACAGAAAGACCCCAGACTTTCCAAACAAATAGGTTCATAGGTGTTTACTAGGTTAATGGCCACAAGGGCCTTTTTACACCTAGGCTTGCATCTCAAATCTCTGACAGGTTCTGGTACCCTTGATACGTGCAAGCAAGGGCTTGGGAGGTGAAACATTTACAAGCAGGGGGATGGAAGATGAACCATTTACAGGTTGCCTGTATCCATTAGAGACATAGATGCCAAGTCAGGGATGAATTAACTGTTCCCCATCCAACTGTCCAAGCTGCACTTGAACTGTGCTCGGGAGGAGCTCTGTTTTCACATGAATAGGGAGCCTGTTCCTGAGACAGGGTAGTCTCTGGGATACATACTTGTCTCTCTAGCTAGTCCTATTTATATCACAAGCAAGGTTTAAGCCTTTAGAATGAGTAAGTCTGGTGCTGTTTGTTTTGTGGATATGTAGGAGGTCCATCAGAGTGGGATCTGACAATGCCCTGTATGTCAGGCACATATCTCCCCACAACAGTCTGTAGGAGACAGACTACAGGGATAGGGCCTTGAGGCAGTCTGCATAGGATATTTTGCTTACGCCCTGTATTCTTTTAGTGAGGAACCACTGTGGATGTTCTACTTGCTGGACATGCCTGGTTAGGTACATACCAAAGGGTCACTGTACTCAATAATAGGCCTGACGAATGCCGAATACAGTGGGCCTAGATGGTATACCTTTATTACTTGTGCAACACAGAATGACTTCCTCGCTACTGTAGACATGTAATGGTCAAAGGCTTGATTACTGTATATGTGGGTGTCCTTAAGTCCCTAACCACAGGGTCAACTCTGAGTGTCTTATCAATATGATAGTTACCAGGGGTGGATGACTTCCTGAAGCCTACTATTATGCACTTCTTGGCATTTAGTTTTAGTCCGTGGCTCTGACAACAGTCATTTGTCTGTGTCAGCCCTTCCATGACAACATTTGCGTCGTTGTGGGATTCAATGACAGCTCCTAATTTGCAATCATCTAAAAATTTAGTAAGCCAGAGACCACTGACACTGGCCTTGACTTCAGAGAGGTAAATGCCAACAAAGGATTGGTCTAAGGACTGATCCCTGAGGGACTTCAATTGTGACTGCCTCTTTGTAGAGGTGGACTCCCCAATTCTAACTTCCTGAGTCCTGTCTGTGAGCCAGATGACTATCCATTGGGTGACATATGGGTTTGAACTTAACCACTTGAGTAAGTCAACAATCAAATGTCAAATGCCTCAGCCTGGTCAAGGTAGGCAGTGTGAACCATTTTGCCCTCATCCATTGCTTTGGTGACCTTTCTCAAAGAAGTCTGCCAGGTTGAGTAAGCATGACCTGCCCTTGCTAAAACCAAACTGGGTTGAGTCCAGTGTGAGGAGGTTTACTATATTATTATTGACCATTTCAAAGATAATTCTTTCCACAGCTTTGCATACAACACTAGCGAGAGTAATGGGTCTGTAGTTTCCAGGGTCTGTAGATGGCCCACCTTTGTGCAAAGGTATGACAGGCACGAAGCCTGTTTGGACGCTACAGTTAAATAGCAATTCCAGATGCATGTAGCTCATCTGGTCAGGATAAAACAGACAAGCGGTTGTCGGTTCAGTTCAAGTAGCTTAGCTTTATTACACTCAAAAACATCAGGAATGAGGCTTTGTAACAAACAAACTTATAAAAAGACTGACTACTACACTCATACATGTTAACACTCTGGCTGTTCTCTCAAAATGGCACTGCTGCCTGCACGTGCTCACTATTTATATGTAGGTGCTTGCATCTGGAAATGCTTCTTAAGGGTGCATACAGACGTACTGCTCTACATCATGTTTCGTGCTGTTTAGAAGGTATCCTGGGATACTGTCTGGACCCATTGATGCAGTGTTCTTGGCCTTACAGAGAACATTAAGGACCCGTTTCCTAATGATAAACAGGGGGAGTTGTATATGATGGTATTTTCTGAGGGAAGGCTGAGGGAGAGAAAAGGGTAAAGTTGGAGCTGAATGGTACCACAAGCTTAGAGTCCCTACTCTACCAGAAAAGGTCAGAACTGTTCCTCTTTCTCTGACAGGTGACACATACTTTGCATCTCAGTAATTAGTGACCTAGTAGCCCAGGATTTATAATACTCTCATAAATCAGATAGCCCCGCAAATGTATATATTTATTTACTTTGCATTTGTTTACATGGAAAGTCTGACTGGACACAAAGTTCCCTTTTCAGAGGAGGGACCACATACAAAGTACATATAAGAATACAGTAATTCACAAATTAAACAATTAAACTACAAACAGAGAAATTAAACAGATGCTTTGGTCTATGAAGGTTTTAAGAGAATACCGTGTGGTAAGCATGCATGAGAATAGGTGGGAGTGTAAACTAGTAAGATAAGAATAAGCTAGCAGAAAGAGGTTACAATAGTAAGGTAAGAAATGCAATGAATAAAATAATAAAAAAATGTAGATTTGACTAGCATGTGTAGAAGAAGCTTGAGGAGTTTGGAGTGGGATAGATTAATAGATGTTTATCCACACTATTTGGATAAGATTACTATATATAATAAAAATTGAAGAATGTTATGAATGTATTGTTATAAGGATGCTTATACTAGGACTGATGAGGAAGGTAGATAATGAGGATGGCTGATTTAACAGAAGGATTGCAGGGACATATACAGAGTTAAGAAATACATTAGTAATGCTTCATTCTGAGTTTGAAATTAAGTCTGTTGTCAGTAGGTCCACCAGTGAGGAGAATGGAGATCCAGAATTTAACAATACAGTTAGAATACATTAGTGGACTATGGATATTGGACTTGTGCATTATAAACAGATGCATACCTGCAGAGAGCAGGGGATCTATTTGGAAAGTATTGCAGATTATACAAGTTACTTAATATTCCAAACATGTACTCTGATTGGAGAAACAAATGAACTTGCTCATTGTAAACTGAGCAATGGAAATATTAACAAGTCCTGGCATTACATACTCACATTTAAAATGAATGCTGGCACTGAGGAAATGCCAGTAATGTTTATTACACTTTCTTTAACTAAGTAGCTACACATTTGCAGAAATCTAACACTTTTTAAAGACTTTTAAACATGTTTAAAAACACAGCAGGCACTGGTGACTATAGTTTTAAGTAGTACCCACCAAAGTACTGTTAATGTGCGACATAGCTGTACAGGCTGCTTTTGTGATCTCTCCCTCCTCCGCTCATCAGTTCATTTCATTCCTGTCTGGAATTGCTAGACAGTTACAGCGACTGCTTCCATATACTTCCCTAGGAAATCATTGATGCATACAAACAGGCCCTTGTTCTGCAGGCTAACAGGAAACAACCTAAGTCTACATACATAGTTGATTGCCAGATAAGATGCACTGCATTCCCAAACGCAGTAACTCAAACAATAGCAGGTGTGAACATTTGTGTCAGCCATAACTTTTCTCAGCTAGCTTGTTGAACCAGAAAATTACTTGAAGAAAAAAAGAAAATACATACATCTCCATAAAAGGCACCAGAGTGGACTCCTCAGTACCTTAACAAAAAAGTGATACAAACTTCAATGTACTCTACAGGCACTCCCAGGTACACGCCAAGCGCATCTGCAGAATGTATCCTAGATGCCCAACACTACTAGGAGTTGGCAGAAGAGCACCAGAATCCATTTTAAACGTGCATTATTTAGAAAGGGCATTTTTTTTCTTAAATAATGTCATTGTATAATAGCAATAATCCACTCGTGTGTGGGCAGCACAAGATTTACCCACAGTTGGCTTTGTTTAATCAAACCACGCCAACCTTGGGTAACTCCCGAGTTACACTCACCTACTTGTGGATTATTGCTAAAATAGTGTGGGCAGGACAACTGCTGGGTTGGTATATTAATTAGCAACTAGCAACCAAGGCAGAATAAATTAAGTAGGAAGTTGCAAATAAGTGAAGATGGGAGAGAGACACAGAAGGATGGAGAGTAGATAAGTGGATGCTAGGATTTGCCTGCTACCGTTCATGTTTTCTTTATAATGCTTGATAAATATGCAGGACAAGCTTTCAAGCTGTCTTCAATAAGGACTCTTAAGCAATTTGGTCGCAGGAACAGCATCAATTATTGTGCTGTCTGTACACATGAATCTGAAGTTTCATCTGCAGTCTGATTAGTGCTTAGATGTGAAGAGTAGTAATTTAGATTTTTGGGGGATTTATATTAGATAGGATTCAAAATCAAATCTATTATTACACCCCCCCCCAAAAAGGGCAGCACAGTGGATAAGGTTGTCGCCTCAAAAGAGGCTCCCCGATTCAGTTCTCAGGGTGCCTTCTGTGTGGAGTCGACATGTCCCCTGTGTTTGTGTGGGCTTCCTCTGGATGCTCCAGTTTCCTCCCACAATCCAAAGACATGTAGTAGGTGGATCTATGAGTGTGTGTACGCGTGTGGGGTAAGGAAGCGCCATCGATGCAGGGCTAGGATGTGTGAACCTTGGTTCTAGATGATTGTTACTGTTGAAAGGACTCCCCAACCACATGTGCAAAAATGGAAAAAAAGGGGATATAGCATTGTGGATGGATGAATATTAGATTTGATTCAGACAGCCATTTTTCTATGGAAGTCAAAG
This sequence comes from Protopterus annectens, assembly GCF_019279795.1. Taxonomy (NCBI): domain Eukaryota; kingdom Metazoa; phylum Chordata; order Ceratodontiformes; family Protopteridae; genus Protopterus; species Protopterus annectens. Next base: position 457,803,129 of record NC_056731.1, read on the forward strand.
TCTTAAATAAGGTGCTGAAGAAGGGATGGATTTGAGGCCGAGCAAATCAGGACTGAATCATCTGCATACTGAATATGTGCAGCTTCCTTAGATACAAAGTGTAAATTGTTGATGAAGATACTAAACAGGAAAGGATCTAAGATGGATCCCTGGAGGACACCCTGCAGAGATAAATAAAATAGTAAGATAGCATGATGGCTATTTAACAGCTAGTGATTTATTTGACAAGCAGCTTTTGAACCAGGAGACAGAGTTTTGAAGGAGACAGGGATGCCAACTGTTGGAGTAGCTTACCATGTGAGACTGTTTCAAAGGCCTTAGACAGGTCTAAAAATAGAGCAGAGACAACACAGGAAATGTTGCATTTCTGACTGATGTTATCGGTAAAGTGTAACAGAGCAGATCGAAAACCATGCTGGGTGAAGGAGAGGAGGTTGTTGCAAAGATTGTATTTAAGAGATTGGTGGTGAACACACTTTTGCTAAATTTTAGAAAGAGGAAAGTATAGCACTCATTCTGTAGTTAGAGATCAGCAGTGGTGCCACTTTCGTGTAGTGATATGACACATGACTTTTAGGATTTGTGGATAGATCTATGAACTGAGGTGAGGGTAGGCTATACTACCCCTGCTGCCATTTTTAGGTATTCTACATACAGATTTAGAATATATTTTTATATAACGAATGTGTGCACGGGAGTGAAATTACTGGTGGCACAAACTACTAGTGGATTTGTACCTAGGGTGACTTCTCTGGAAATGGTGTTGATCAGAGATTCAATGGTGCTGGTAAGGTGAGAAAAGAATAGTGAGTGAAGCAGTATGTTCAGGTTCCAGGTCCAGTCTTGGGGTTGGCAGATGGGTTCTGCCTGGGTGTAGAAAATTACTGACTGACTTCCAAAACAATTGTGGGGTATTCTGATGACTGTCTTGTAAGTTAGGGTAGTAGTTTATTTTGACATATCTAATTTTATTTCTAGATAGGTTTCCAAGTGTCTGAAGTTGAGAGGGTTTTACCTTATGGTCAGGTTTTACAAGTTTTCTGTCATTTTTGTATTAGCTGTTACCAAGGGGTAATATTGAATGTAATTCTTTTTCTTCTAGGTATAAATTGGGAGTTGAGCACTTCAAGGAAATATCTGTTAAAACACTGAAAGAGCATAATGTAGTGGTATTGTTTTGACAGCAGGTTGTCTGTACCTTATCTAGTACCACAGATTGGTACACTGATTTGCAATAGTGGGAATACTGTGATCTACTGCAAAAGTTCAGTCTTACCTTCAACTGTTCATATCCTGAGTTTCCTCTGTTAATTCCGCTAAACATTGCCAGATATACTTTGCACTTAAGGGAGCACTCTTACATCTAATGCTACCTCTGCTTGCACATGATACAATATCCACACCTCTCAACTGTACAGATTTTCACCTCATATGTTTGGTCTGTTTTTAATAAAATTGTGGTTTTCTGGCAATTTAGTGGCAAATCATTAAAGATTGGTTAGAACATAATGACAGATATGAGTTTCAGACATCATTCAATTCAGAAAATTCATGCTAATGTTAAACTTGTTATTCTATCACCTTTTTGAGTTTGTAAGAGAATTATGTAAAAACTGTCCCTATTTTTGGGCCTTTGTCCCACTTTTATTTATGGCTTTGATCAGATTTTTTGCTCTAAGAGGTTGAGGGGTTTGTTACTGTTAGTTTGGAACATATTACCTGTTTCTCCTCTGATGTTTAACCTCTTGATACATACCTACCGGCTTCCTTACCATTGTTTTGCAGTTGGCTGTAACTGTAGCCTACCTGTGATGCAGGACTTGTAGTTCACATTCACAGTGATGAGACAAGTGTGTTTGGTTTTAGGATCTAGTTAGAGCACCACCAGTTTATACCCTTTCTGACTGGTCTTCTCCTTCAGCTCCCTCCTATAACTTGTGCAGAGCTATGCTCACCCAGGGTCTTTGAATCAAGACTGAAGACTGTGGAAAGCCATGTACGAGAAGAGCTGTGCTGACTTTGGTTCCTCCAGACATTCCAAATAACTTTTTTTTTTTTTTTTTTTTTTTTTTTACAAAGAGGGAAGAAAACATGTGGTGATGAGCTGTGCTCCACACACTGCTACAGTTGGTCTCGCTCTATACTGGATTGTTTAAGCAAGAACTTGGCTCAAACAATCCTGGCTGGCTGCAAAATTGGAGTGCTTCTAAGACCATCTGGATTACTAAGATGATACAAGTATATTTTTTTGCTCTGTTTCAGTGATATTTTACATTCCTGTGTTCCATTTATTGGTTGAATTTATCACTGCTTACACCTGTAAAGTAATACATATATAGGCAAAAACAGATGTTCTATAAAGGCTGGGTGTTAAAACTCAGTTTTAATTAGAATAAAATGGTAAGCGCTTTTGTGGTAGAACTGCTTCTTCAAACCATATTACAAAACAGTAAAAAGAACATTTAAATTTTATTAAAAACACCAATCAAAACTTAAAATCTTCTCACATGATAGCAATCGGTGATGTAACCCCCTTCTCTTCAGTGCTGGTTTTAAAGAAGCAGAACTATTAAGACCTGGACTCTTATTTGCCCTTAGGGTCTATGATCCAGCACAACTCAGAATATTCAGTTTCATTAAAAATATCTCCATCACGTAAACCACAATCAACTACACTCAATATACCAGAAACTTAAAAGAATGTGTCTCTCCTTTCTCTACATGTTTTGCTAAAGCATTGCTGAGCTTTGTGTTGTGAATATCACTGGCATATTCCAGAATCCTCTCTCTGAATGTATGATTGGCTTTGCCAACAAAGAAACCATCACATTGTACACACTTAGCTAAAAAATATATATTCCTAGTAGTGCAATCTGCATAAAAATAAAATTCAATACTTTTAGTTATTCTGGGGTGAGGAATAGATGTTAAAGTCCACACAAACTTACAGTCACTACACGTCCTACAGGTATATGTACCCTTACGCTCAGACTGTATTCTCCGTGATGTCATCCGCCTGTAACACAGATGTTATTTTAATGTTTAATGTTGTAAAGTAATCCGATCTGCTTGTTGCCGCAATTCCTTTTTCATGTTCTGATTCTGTCTCCATTGTTTTATTTACGTGGGAACTACCGATCATTAGCTCTTAGTATTTTTATTGGACTGTTATGAGGATTTATCTTTAGAAAAGTCTTTCATCTTGCTGGTATAAAATAATTCACTTTGTAGACACTGCTCTTTTGTGCCTAGCTGTTTACCTGTGGCTGGCTGGCTGGACAACTGGAGTGCTTAAGACCATCTGGATTACTAAACTGATACAAGTATATATTTTTTGCTCTTGCTCTGTTTCACAGTGATATTTTACATTCCTGTGCTGCATTTACTTATTAGTTGAATTTATAACTGCTTGCATCTGGATTACTAAACTGATACAAGTATATTATTTTGCTCTTGTGCTGTTTCAATATTTTACATTCCTGTGCTGCATTTATTTACTGGTTGAATTTATCACTGCTTGCACTTGTAAAGCAATCCCATCCGTTTGTTACTGCACTTTCTTTTTCTATTCTGATTCTGTTGCCATTTTTCCCCACGCACCTGCCCAAGTGTTGTTGTGTTCTTAAAACTTGGTGGCTTTTGAGTTGCCTGCCTGTACTATAAATTTGATACTGGACACTCCTCCCAGCCAGACTACATCAGTTCATTTCACTGAGTACATTGAGATCATTTGGGAAGGCCCACCCCCTTATTTTCTTAACCTAACCTTGAATTACCTTCTGTTTCCCCGATTTCTACTTTAAAAAAATTAGCTGCTTTTACTTTATTTGTCTCTCTTCCTACTTTATTTTGCTTTTGCCAGTTGTTCTTAAAAGTGTTCAACTGCATTTACTCTGCTGCACTAATTACTGCCTATTAGTTTCCTAATTAAATTGTAATTGATACTCTAAGTCTCTCAGTTGGGGTTTAAGGACTTGGGATTCAGGCCAATTACTTTACATAAAGAAGGTTTGCAGTCTACACTCCTGTGGGAGGAGAGGGTGGCCTCTGCCCTTCTGAGCTGGGAATTGGTGGGTGAAGGCTTACTGTGCCTGTTGTTCTAAGTGTCTATGTTCCTGTTTAAGCATTTGGATTCCAAACCAAATATTTTACATTAGGAGGGTTTGTGGTCTAAACTCCTGTGATGGGAGTGTATAGTCTACACCCTTCTGATCTTGGAATTGCTGGTGAAGACCTATTGTGCCTGTTACTTTAAGTGACTTTATTATGGTTTAAGCACTTGGGTTCCAAACCAGTTACTTTACATTGGGAGGATTCGTGGTCGACATTTGTGTAGCAAGACAGGACAGCCTAAACCCTTCTAAGCTGGAAATTGCTGGTTGAAGGCTTATTGTGTCTGTCTTCTAAAGCACTTGGGCTCTAAAATCAGTTTTACATTAAGAAGGCTTGTGGTCTAGATTATTGTGGCAGGAGTGTGTGGCCTATACCCTTCTAAGCTGGGAACTGCTGCTTTATTTAATATATATTTTTTTTGCTGCTGTGACTAATTTTATGCACTCTGAATTTCTACAACTTCTACATTTTAAAGCAAAGGCTAGATTTGCTGAATCTAGACTGTTTGGTATCACTTGAGCACTAAAATCAGCTCTTAACTGAGATACAGAATATTCTGAGGCATCCATTGCTTCCAACTAAGTGCCTGCTTTTGTTCCACATTGCGTGTTTAATTTATATTTGCATTCCTGAATTGTCTGAACTGTTTTTGCCACATTTTATTGTACTAGTTCAGCTATAGCATAGCCCAGTTCCAGGTTTGCTGTTTCCAGGCCTGTTTTGTAACTTCTGAGCATCAAATTCCAGACATACTTGTAGGTGAAGGCACATCTGCACCTTTGTGGGAGGAGACTGCTGTTTAGGTCCCATCTTACTGTGGGTGACTGGACCAGTGCTCAAAGAGAGAGAGTCTTTATTGGCTAGTTTGAGTTAAAATGGTCACCTCTTGTTTTGTTTAAGGCCTGCATTTTGACTTGTCTGAGTATAGCGCATCATCATGCACTGCTGCACAGTGGTGGTCACTGTTGGTGGTTTAGACGCAAAAGTACTGCTTGTTAAATTTTCCCTTAGCACTTAACTTGTGGTTCTCCAGAGGTTTTTCGTGGCCCTGCTCTACTATCAGGTGGAACACTAAGAGTCTAGCCTCAGAGGTACCAAAAAACTTCTCAACCAATAGCCATTCCTAAGTGTGACCTCTTTTCTTCACCATATAAATTTACCTAACACTATAGACAATTTCCCACAGTTTCCCAGCCAGCTTGGTCAAAACTGGCATCCTGAGGCACTGCAGCAACTGCCATGTTCACTGACAATCCACTTCTAGTCCACACAAACTCGATATGTGAGATGCAACTATATTAAGAACCTTGAATCCATGCTCTCTCACAACAGTTGGTACATATGACAATGAGCGGGTTGTCAGCATGCACACCTCACCTCCTACTCCACCCAATACCACATCACACACATCTACATATGCGGAGGTCCTTACCAAACATACCCAAACACCAGAGACCTCCCAAACACAAACACGCTACACACAATACTTCCTCTGCAGAACCAAACATACAAATCATAGGTGATTCATTTGTGAGACACACAGATGTCCCTCTCACTAGGATGGATAAGGAAAAGGTCACAATCAGCTGTCTGACAGGATACGCCATGTCACACACGCATTCAAGTCTCTCACCAGCAGGTACTGTTATGACTCTGTCATAGTCCATTTTGGTGTGAATGATTTGAGATGTACCTCTCTGGACTATATGAAGATAAACATGACTGAACTCTTGAACTATGGGTCTCAGGCAGTTAAGTCCCTAGCCTTAAGCAGCATTTATCTTCACCTAGGATGATGCTTCAGTACAAACAGAAAATGATTGACTTCAATAATTAGCTTACTTTCTAGTGTTATTCAAAGGGGATCCAGTATCAGCCTGGGATGACATGATCAACAGACCTCAATGCTTTGCCAGAGATGGTCAACTGTCACCCATGGGATTTTGGTTACTGGCCAAGGCTCTTGCCACCTGCATACTGCCTTTTATAGGTAGTGTCTGTCAGACAAAATTCCCGATGTAAAAACTCCATTTAAAAACAACCTCAAGGTTATGCTGCTAAATGTTAGAGGAGTCTCAACATGAAACTGCACTCACTGGAAGCAGTCCACCTTGGAAGATGCAGACATTTATGCAGTCATGGAGACCTGGTTCAAGGCTGTGGTAAGAGCACACCAGCCATACTGGGTTACACCTCCTGCCACACGTTCAGACCACAAACTAAAGAAAAGAAAACTAAAGGAGTCAGTATATCAGTTGTCATTAAAGATAAATACACCTCCAGACTGGTCAAACAGCATGATTCCCTGGAGATACTTCAGGTGCAATTAACGGTTGGTGGGAAACCTATTCAAGTCATTGCCAGCTACAGAACCCCCTCCATGAATCAGGACACCCACTCCATGAATCAGGACACCCACTCTGCCTACACAGATTTACTTGAGTCTACCAAGAGCATCCAAAAAACATAGTTTTGGGTAACTACCTACCCATCCATTGACTGGGCAAATTACTCATGCTCAAACTCACTTGCCCAAAGGTTCCTTGACTTTGTTAACTCCAATGCCCTGGACCAGCTGGTTGACACCCCCACAAGCAGTGCCAACATCCTGGACCTGGTGCTTACCAATATGGGGACCATTGAAGTACCCCCAATGTGAGGTCTTCCCAGTAAGATCTAACCACAAATCAGTCTCATCTGAAGTAACCATCACATCTGACCCCCACCCCAACAGCAATTAAACTAAAACACTTCTCTAAAGCTGATTATAACCTCTTACAGGATGGTATAAAATAGATTCTCTGCACCTCTCCCCTCAGATGGAACTGGCAACTATGCCAAGTTTTACACCAATGCTTTATACAAACACCTGCATAATTGCACTGACTCGGGCATACCTGACAGAACCAAAACAAGCTCCTCAAGGAAGAACAAACCTGTCTCGTGGACAACTGCCATTAATGGGCTTTACAATAAGAGGAAGAAATTGCTACACAAGAGTAAGAGGGAATAAACCTTAAACTGGAAACACTCCACCTTAAACAAGTGAATAAGACTTCTTGTGAAGTCCTCCAAAGCAAACTATGAATCCAAATTAGCTTCCTTAACTAAAGACAACCATAAGGCATTCTTTAGTTACATTTGTAACCTAAAATTCACTCCTCTCTCTCCACCACACGTACCCCATTACATCCCTGCCACCTGTCCCCTACCTTGCATCTCTAAACAGCAGGCTAATGCCCTCTCTAAGGCCAGGAACACAGCATCTATGGGACCTGATAACATCCCAGGCTGTGTCCTACATGGGATCCAACAAGAACAAGCAACACCATTGGTTTCTATTTTCAATCATAGTCTAAAGCACTGGCTTCATCCCAGCCAAATGGAAAACAGCCACCGTTATTCCCTTGCAGAAGGGTTGCACTTCCAATGACCCCAGGAACTATAGACCTATTAGTCTGACTAGCCTTATCTGCAAGGCCATAAAGCGAATCATGGACCTTAAAGATACAGGTAATCTCCAAACATTTGACCCTGCTCAGTTTGGATTTGTCAAATGGTGGTCATGTCTGTTAAAAAATAGTGGACTTCTTCAAGACAGACCGTCACCAAGGCCCTGGATGAGGGGAAATCTGTGCATACAGCCTACCTAGACTTAACCAAGGCATGTGACACTATCCCCCACTCAGGTATCATTGACAAACTCGCCTGACAAACTCGCCCAGCTAGGTTTATCAACCCTTATATCATTAGATGGGTCACTAACTGGCTCACTGATAGAACCCATATAGTCAAAATAGGGGACTCCACCTGCAACAGCAGACCTGTAACCAGTGGTGTTCCACAGGGATCCATCCAGGGACCTCTACTGTTCAGAATCTGTTTCTCTGAAGTACAAGCAAAAACTAAAGGTCTGTGGCTGACAAAGTTTGCTGATGACTACAAACTGGGAGTGGTCACAGAATCTCCAAATGATGCCAACATCCTACAAGAGGGTCTTACACAAACAACTGATTTATGCCAAAGTCATGGTCTTAAACTCAATGCAAAAAAATTTTATCACCCCTTTTGGTAAGAGCGATGTTCCTGCTAACTACATCATCAATAGCAACACCTTAAGTATGCACTCAGTGGTGAGAGAGACCTGGGCACTCAGGTTGACAGCAACCTCACCTTTGACCACCATTTCTCCACAGTGGTAAGAAGGGCAGTCTATATTGCTCATCTAATAAGTAAGGCTATTGACTCCAGAAAAAAGTTATAACCTCCTTGTACTTTTCCCACACAAGGCCAATAATCGAGTACAACGCTCCTTTTGGTATGTACCTTTCCAAGCACCTGCAGCAATTGGAGAGACCACAAAGGTTACTCACAAGGAAAATTCTAGGTTTCTAGCATCTGTCCTATGTGGACCATCTCACATCACTGTCACTTTATTCTACTTCATACAGGCTATTCAGAGGCTATCTCTGCCTTGCATACAAGGTCATCTCTGACCCTGCTTTATTGGAAATGCTGTATCTCCGCAAGTCAAATGGTACAAGGGTAACTCACTCTAAAGAACTTAACATGATATGTGACACTTAACAGAACCTGCTTGAGGGACATATTTGTCTTCCAGAGGAAACCACATGTTTGGTACAGACTCCCACTTCATGTCAAACACAGCATCTCATTGGCCCTCTTAAAACACAATCTGGACGATTGGATGGATAAGCGTAAATTCACTCCGGGTGTTCCACCTGTGCCCCCCTTGGACAGGGACAATAGATGCAGATTGTGGAAATAAAAGGTAGAACTTGGCTAGGCTTGTAAGTGCCCTAGAGCTATTAACCTAGTAACTTCGTATGATCCTATGAACTTTTCCTCTATAAGGAGCCTTGCTAAATCAAATGGACTTCGGTGATCTAATTTTGTGATACAATAATTTGCACTAAGTGCAGTTAAGACATAATGAGCAGCGGTAAACCATACCTAGCCTAAGAAAACTATCAAACTTGGCTGGTACCTCCATCTGGTATTGAAGACTCATACAAGTCAACTACCTTCCCCAACAGCACTGACACCACCACCCTCAACATTACTCCAGTCAAAACCATGAGCCAGCACTTCCCACAACATCTGTAGCAATAAGCCTTATTGAGTTGGGTGCATCTTGAGACAATGAAAGAATAGTCTCACCCTGTCTGCCAATCATCTATTACTTAAAACAGCACAATGCTGTTTATCACAAATATACTTCATGTCCTAGTTTCACACACAACCAAGATATCAAGATCAGCAGCAGTACACCACACAACACAACTCGCCATAACACTCATACAATGCACAATCCATCATACACTGACCACCTTGTTTGAAAGTACACTTGTGCAAGCAAACTTACCATAACAGTAGATGCTCAAATGACCACTGCTGCAGTATCCTAAGCTATATGGGTTATTATCGTGCAAGGATACAACAGCCAAGCAGCTACCAAAAATTCAGGGCACCTTCCTCAAGCTTTAAATGTCACCCAGCTTGAGATGACCTGAAAAAAGAGAGACAGGTTTGGGAGCCAAGCCTTCGGAACTTTCATGCCAACAGAGACAGGAAGGTTGAGCCTTGGAAGGACAATGCTAGGAACAAAAAATAAATGTCCACACCTTGACAAAAACATACCAAGAAACAAAGGGGATGAAGGGAGGGAGCGCTTACTGCAGCAGTGATCATCTGAACATCTGCTGTTATGGTAAGTTTACTTATACAACTGTTTTATGTTCTTCATTGATCACTAATGCAGTAACCTAAGCTATATGGGTAGACTGCCATAGTCTTACACATTTTGGGAGGTGGAAGGAGAACAGTCCAGAAGTCCCTAGAGAATGATCCCACCTAAGCCTGATCTAGACCTAAAGTAAGAATCAAGCTTAGTGTGCTTTGTAAAAGTATGTACAAAGGACCAAGCAGTTGCTGGGACTTGACCCTGCCTGGAACAGTTTTGTTGTGGTGAGTTAGTATAAGAAAAGGTAATATATTTGGAAATAGTTTGCTTTGATACACGCTGCTCTTGCTTATCTTCTTAAAAAATGAACAACTGATCCCAAGAGCAGAAGATTTAGTTCCATCAAGTTAGTACCGGAGTTGCCTGTGGAATCCAAGGTATGCAGCATCCTTTCTCCCTCATTTTTAACTTCAAGAAAGAAAATAGGGAGATGAATAGTTTGGCTTAAAGTAAACTTGTATATCACTTTAGGCTTAAGAAGAAGATTACCTCTCAAAGAAACCTTGTCCCTTTAAAAAATGAGGAGGGTTTACCATAAAAGCTTGCAACTCAGATACCCTGCAGAGGTCAGACCAATCTGTAAAACTGTTTTCTGTGTTAATAGCCTTAAGTTAGCCAGGTTAGTTTTTTTTTTTTTTTTCAAACAAGAATGCACTGAAAGAAGAGAATCCAGAGCTTATTTAAACACTCCGGTCTTGATTTGTGATGGACTGTGCAGTTGCACAGTAACAGAAGCAGTGTTATAAATGTTATGCATATTTAAAGGTAACATCTGATAACACTGGTAATCTATGTTCCTCGTGTCAAAAGTTGGATGATTTGCTTACCAATAATAGTAGTAAATCCAGACACGGATGACGATTGCACATGTGCAAATGGCATGGCCTAGAGAACTGCTGAGTGGACTGATGACATGAACAATGTTAGGGAAAAAACAAATAGAACACATTTAGAAAAGGATGTCTCTGCTGCCTATAAAATTAAGAAGCGAAGAAAGAAGTTGCAATAGCAAAGAATAGGGCATTGGAAACACTCTACCAGCTTGTGAAACATGACTCAGTAAGTGGCACAAGGAAACTATCAGGTTGCAAGGCAGAGACAAAGATAAAGAAGATAGTCAGACACCCTTCATAAGGGATGCCAGCAACAACCTGCCTACCAGTCCACATGATATCAAAGGCAGATGGAAGGGGTAATTCCAGCAGCTTCTGAATGAAGAAAATGCCACAGAAGATGTACCGTCCCAGAAAACAGCCTACGATGAGAGAAGAGACCACCACCCTAGAAGAAGTAAGAACAGCACTAAGGAAAATGAAGTTGGGGAAAGCAGCAGGCTCAGATGAGGTCACAGAAGACATGATAAAGATGCTGGGAGAGATAGGGGGGAAATGGCTTGATAGTACTCATAGCAGTGTGGAGAGAAAGGCATATCCCAGATGACTGGAGAATAATTTTCTTGGGTGGCGAAATATAGAACCATCATTAAATATGAAAAAACAAATAAATATAAACATATAACATATATAAATAATACATATATATGTGTTAATAAAATTCATATTTTTCATCTAGTCAAAGCCTTCAATTTCAGAATACTTCTAAAAGACAAACTATATTTATAATGTCTAAGAAGCTTAGTATTGTTTTTAGTGTTTGATTTTTTGACATTTAAGGTTCTAATTATGTATGGGCTTAATAATATTGCATAATGTAGTATTTAGCCCTTTAAATGGAGGCTTGGTATTTAATTGTTATGTGATGTCATGATTTGTAAATTTATTTAAGCTTTGCATTTTTATTTTTTTGAATCATCTGAAAAAGTTTGCTCAATTAGTAAACGAAAGCGCTAACTTTATTTTTGGACTCTCTGTGGTTTTGTTGCTCTTTTTTTAACAGTTTTTAACGTTTCTTTGTCTGGTTTAGTTTGCTTCTTCCATGACGTCAGGTCGTCAGGTGTATAAAACAGGCAGCAGATGCCATTACATCAGTTTTTCTTGCCCCAAATGTCAGGATCCCCCAAATAGGAATACCACCAGTAAAAAGTAAATGCCAATGCCATTAGGAATGGCCACAGAGAGTATAGGAAGAAAGACAAAAAGCCAGGGGGCTGGAGGGAGGGGAAACTAGGACTGCAACAGTGAATACACTTGAACATCTACATTTATGGTAAGTGTACACAACTGTACTATGTTCTTCGTGTTTCACTGTTGCTGTCAACACACTTGCGTTGATTCCCAAAACTGAGGAAGGGTGGAGGCAGTCAAGAAGTGTTAGGGCTGGCTAGCAGGCCTTGTAAGACTGCTGTAGCAAATCCAGCTCTGGATTTAGAAAAAAATAGATAAGTGGTAATGCTTGGTGAAGGTGTGTACAGCATTTCAGGTTGCAGCTTCCAGAATGTCTCTGGTAGGGACTCCCCTGAGAAATGCTGTACAGGTGGAGGTAGCCCTAGTGGAATGTGGTCTGATCCCCTGTGGGGTAGGTTTTCCATGGTGCTTGTAGCAGAAATGGATGTACTATCAGTTTGGAAATAGTTTGCTTTGAAATGGCCTTACCCTCTGCCCCTGTAGCAAAGCTGACTAGCAGCTGGTCAGATTTTCTGAAAGGTTTAGTCCTGTCAGGGTAGAACCTGAGCTGTCTGTGCACATCGAAGGAGTGCAGGATCCTTTCCCCTTTATTCAGAGGGTTAGGGAAGAAGGTTGGCAAATGGAATGGATTGGTTTAAAGCCACACTGAACACCACCTTAGGCATAAAGGACGGGTTAGTCCTGAGGGAAACCCTGTCAGCATGGAAAATAATGAAGGGTTCTCCACAGCCATTAGTGCCCGTAGCTCAGACACACTTCTTGCTGAAGTTATGGCTAAAAGCAAGGCTGTTTTCCAAGAGAGGAATTTTAACTCTGCTGAAGCTGCAGGTTCAAAAGGGGGAAGGGGGAGCTTTTCAGTACAAAGTTAAGGTCCCAGGCAGGGGTGGGTGCTCTCCTAGGGGGGGCTTAAGTTGTTATTCCCTCTCAGGAAATGTTTGATGAGAGGGTGAGAAAATAGAGGTGACTCAGTATTATATAATGAGCTGAGATGGCAGAGGCATGAATCTTAATGGAGGAGAAGGATAGGCCTCTGTGGAGTAGCTCTGCTAGGTAATTAAGGATTAGTGGTAAGGAGGGCACTACTGTGTCCTTCCCTTGAGACTGATTCCAAGAACAATATCTTTTCCACTTTTCAGCACAGGATTTCCTAGTACTAGGCCTCTTTGCTGAGGGTTGCTGGTGGTGTACTCGAGGGATAAGCCAGGCTGTAAGGTTTAAGGATTGCAATTGTGGATGCAAAAGCTGTCCCTCCTGCTGTGACAGCAGGGTAGGAGTCTGGTGAAGGTGCCAGGGTGGCACTGTTGTCAGACTGCCCAAGAGTGGGTGCCAGTGCTGGCGCGGCCAGTCTGGGGCAATAAGAATTGCCCTTGGCCTGTCCTGTTTTATCTTGAGTAGTACTTTTGAGAGGAGGGGCAGAGGGGGAAGGCATAAATTGAGAGGTTTTCCCATTGAAAGGATAGAGCATACACCTTCCATGCCCTACTGAGAAGGTTCCTGGTGAAGAATTTGCTCAACTGGTGGTTCTCGGGGGAGGCAAAAAGGTCCACCTCCAATGTCCTCCACCTTTGGATCAGAAGTTTGAAGGTGAAGGGCTACAAATTCCACTCGTGTGGGTCTAGGAGATTTCTGCTTAAGTCGTCTGCCAGTGAATTTTGTTTGCCTGGTAGGAATTGAGCTTGTAGATGCATGTGGTTGCTAAAGGCTCTGTTCCAGAGCCATGGCTAACCTGCAGAGTGGGTAAGAATGGGTTCCCCCTTGCTTGTTTATGTACCACATAACAGTGGTGTTGTGCTAGAAGTAGTTGTCCTGGAAGGATTAGGTATTTGAATGCTGTCAGAGCACTCTGTACAGCTAGCATCTCTTTTTGATTGATGTGCAGGAGAATCTGGGCTGGGCTCCAGTGGTCCTGAATGCATTTGCCTGCCATGTGAGCCCCTCATGCATAGTCTGATGCGTCTGTTGTCAGGGTTTGGGCGGCGAGGGGTTGTGTGAAAAGCAGTCCCTTATTGTGGTTGCATGCTTCTGCCCACCAAAGGAACTCTGCCCTCAGAGAAGGTATGACTGGAATGACTGTTTCCAGGTCCTGAGAATGCTGACACCAAAGACTTTTAAAGTACCACTGAAGTTTCCTCATATGCAGTCTGGCATATGGAATTAGCAGAATACATGAGGCCGTGAACCCTAGGGCTTGCAGTATTTTTCTTGCATATAGCTGGGTTCTGGTGGCCAATTGTTTGTAGTAGTCTATCAGGTAGACCTATTTTTCTGAAGTGAGAAATGCCATCTGGGAAGTTGTGTCCCAGGAATACAATCTTTTGACTGGGTACCAGTTGTGATTTCTTTTCGTTGATGGTGTACCCCAATGAAGTGAGTACTGAAGTAGCAATTCCTGACTGTCCGCCTGAATCAGGCACTGCCTGCAGTATGGAATGACTTGAGCCAAGCACTTTGTGAATACTCTGGGTTCATAGGTTGGTACTAGGCTATTGGCCCTAGGGCCTATAGAAGCCTAGCCATAATAATTCCCTGGCTATTTCTTCCCACACTATTTACTTCCCTGGACCCCTGTCTAGCAGGGCGACTGACGTGATCCCCGGGATGAATTTCCTTTTTCCCATCCAATCATCAAGGTTCCCTTTGAAGAGGGCCAAAGAGGCGCTCTGCTTGACATGTATGTGCAGTCTATATTCCAGAGTCTGGGGAGTCTCTGGGTCAGGAACTTATCCCTCCAGCATGTTTTGTTTATTGTGATGACAAGATTTAGATCCCTGGAGCGTGTAGCTCTGAGGGATTGGGATTTCTGTAAGTGTAGCATATCCAACAGCTCTAAGTTTGACATGGCCTTGCATGTTAAGCAGAGATCGCCTCGGAGTAGATGATATATGACAGAGTATAGCTGGAGTTTTTTAAGGCGGTCAGCATAGGGCATCTGCTTTAGGCCTGTGATTCTTTTAGTGAGGAATTTCTGCGGCCTTTCCAGTTGTTGCAGATGTCTTGAGAGGTACATACCAAATGGGGCATTGTATTCTATAATGGGTCTAATGAGGGATGAGTACAGTGGGACAATGACCTCCTTTTTTCTGGATGAAAAGCCCTTAGTGATGAGGTGTGCCACATAGAAGGATTTCCTGACTGTTGTGGCAATGTGGTTATTGAAAGTGAGACCACTGTCCACCTGTGTCCCTAAGTCTCTTATCACACTTTCGGTGTTTAGTGTACTGCCACCTATGTGATAATTCACGGGTACATGTTTTTTCCCAAAGGAGAAAACTATACATTTCTTGGCACTGAGCTTGAGCCCATGGCTCTGGCACCAAGCATCTGTTTCTGTAAGGCCCTTTTGTAGAGTATACACATCATTTGGGAATTCAATAATGGCTCCCAGTTTGCAGTCATCTGCGAACTTTGTTAGCCAGAGTCCCTTAGTGTTGGCCTGTACTTCAGAGAAGTAGATGCCAAACAAGAGAGGTTCCCAAGACTGAACCCTGAGGTACTCCACTTGTCACTTGTCTGGAGCTGGATTTGGAGTCAGCTACTTTTACAGGATGGGTTCTCTCACTAAGCCAGTTGGCAACCCATCGAGTGACATAGGGATTAATGCCCAGCTTAGTAAATTTATCTGTGATTCAAGAGTGGGGGATGGTGTCAAAGGCCTTGGCGAGGTCCAGATAGGCTGTGTGGACTGCCTTACCCTCGTCCACGGCTCTGGAGACTGATTCGAAGAAGTCAATAAGGTTCAGGAGACAAGACTGGCCCTTCACGAACACAAACTAGGTGGGGTCCAGTGTTTTAAGGTTGCCAATGTCTTTTGTTTATTAGTTCCATGATAATACGTTCCATGGCCTTGCAGACCAGGCTCGTCAGACTGATGGGGTGGTAGTTCCCGGGATCCAACGTGGATCTTCCCTTGTGGAGTGGGATAACTGTAGCTGTGCGCCACTCAGTGGGCACGAAGCAGGAGGTGAGGGTATGATTAAACATGACACTTAGGTGAGGTGCCAGTTCATTTTGTAGTTCATGTAGTACACAGCCTGGGATGTCATCTAGTCCCATGGATGCTATATTCTTAGCTTTGGAGTGTGCATTTTTTACCTGTGCGGCCGTTATTACTGGAATTTGGCAATCTTCCAGTATTGAGATGGGCCATTTAGGGGGTGAGAGGGGGGTGAAGTTGGCACTGAATCAATCTGCCAGGATATTGGCAATATCCTTGGGATCAGTATATTTAATGCCATTCTGCTGTAGCTCAGAGCAGATATGAGCATAGCCATTTAGATTCTTGACATAGTTATAGAATGTCTCGTGGTTGTCTGGAATCTTTGGCAATTTTATTTTCGTAACTAGATTTGGAGGATTTTATGAGGGATCTCAGCTTCTTACTGAGGCTGGTAAAGGAGTTTTTTGCATCCTGGGATTTTCCTCTTTTCTGCAACAGTTTTTTTCCTTTTGATGTAAAGTTTGTTTATGGCAGGGGAGCACCAGATTGGCTTCCTTTTTTTGGAGGAGAGCATCTTGGTTCTATTTGGGATGGCACGATTCATGCGAGTGGATGTGCTCGTACAGTGCCTTATTGTAGGACTCAGCAGTCGAACTTTCAGTTCCCGTCTGCATGGGTGTCATGAAGTTTGTAACTTCTGAGTTGAGTAGCATGAAGTTGGCCTTGGAGAAGTTTTTTATGGAGGTTTCCTTACTGGGGGGTGGGGGTGGGATGTGGATGTTAAGGGTGATTAGCTTATAGTCTGACCTGACCAACGAGGGGGTGACCTTAGGTGTGGAGCATCGATTTCCCATGTTGGTAATGACCAGGTCTAGGATACTGCAGCCCCTGGTGGGACTATGGATTAGTTGATCTAGGGCAATGGAATTTATGAATTCCAAGAACCGTTGGGCTAAGGTGTTGGTGCAAGAGTAGTTTTCCCAGTTAATGGCAGGGTTGTTGAAATCACCCAGTATGTTTAGAAATGTGTAGTGAGAATCTTGGGGCATGGTGGGGGATCTGTAGCAAGCTACAATGTGGATTGCAGTCTTACCTAATGTTAGTTGCACCTGGAGAATTTCAGACGCATTGTGTTGGGCAACTAACCTGGTGGTGTGAATATCATTGGTGAATATGGACACTCCTCCACCTTTAGTGTTTCGATCCTGGTTTGGTAGCCGGAAAATGTGGTAAGAGTTGTAGCCTGGTATTGCAGGGGTGCTCTCTGGAGCCATGAACCAGGTCTCAGTTACTGCACAGATATCGATGGTCTCTATTTTTAGGAGTGCCTCGAGAGAGTGCATTTTGAGGTTTAGACTTCTAGCATTGAGTAGCATTATCTTCAGATTTTGCATATGCTTGTACCTGTTACGGTGGTGGTTTTGTCCTTGGAACTTTGCTTAAAAAACGCACTATAGGGGTGGCAAGAGCCTTGGCCAGTAACCTGAATCCCAGGGGCAACAGGTGCAGACCATCTCTGCCAAAGCATCGTGGTCTGTCGATCATGTTGTCCTAGGCAGACAGATACTGGACCCCCTTTGAATGACACCAGAAGCTTAGCCAATTGTTGAAGTCAAGCATTTTGTCCTTATATTGTTGTATCATTCTGGGTGAAGGCAGGATGCTACTCAAGGCTAGGGTCATACCTGCCTGGGCCACATGATCTGAGAGCTCTTCCATGTCTCTTTTCATGCAGTCCAGGGAGGTATGTCTCAAGTCATTCACTCCAACATGGACAATGACAGAGTCATATTTGTACTTGTTGTGGAGTGACTTGAGTGCATGAGTTATGTGGCGGATCCTGGCACCCGACAGGCAGCTCACTGTAATTTTCTCCTTGTTCAGCCTGGTGAGTGGGACATCAGTGGGCCTGACTATAGAGTCACCTATGACTAAAGTGTTAGGTACGTTGTCTTGCCTTAGGGGCTACTGCTGGGTGGCACACTGTTGCTGTGAGCTATGTGACACTTTGGTTGTAATTGGTGTTTACTTACGTTTCAGCTTCGGAGGTCCTTGTTGGTTGGGGAGGTTACAGTTAAGGGGCCTCCGCATATTTGGATTTAGTGTTGCTATGTGTGGGTGTGAGTTTAGAAGGGCTATGTGTTGCTTGAGGTTTAGTGCAGGTGTTAACCTTCTCCTCTTGACTGTCTAGCACAATCTTGGGTGGAGAGGGAATTGCTTCCAGTTTGGCTATGTAAGTGCATCTCAAACAGGTTGTAGTGTTTGGTGGTAGGAAGAGAGGGTTGTCTGTGTACATGAGGCAATTGCTGCATTGCCCCAGTATGCCCAGATTCACCAGGTGGACAGAAGAAATTAACGGAAGCTGACCCTTGGACATGCCTAGCTTTGTGCCTTTTTTTTTTTTTTTTTTTTAATATAAAGTACAGGAGCCGTTTTCCCTTACCTTAGCAAGGTACTTTGCAATTATAGGCTGTTTAGTGCCTACGATTAATTTCTCCTTCTTGACAAGGAGAGTTGAGTGCTTGTATCAGTTTAAGGCTTCTTAGTGCTTTCCAGTAGGTATTAGAGCAAGTGCTAGTCACATGGATGCTTAAAGGTAAGATAAAAAAAAAAATGGTTTATCCTAAACACTGCAGTGTGCACTAGAGAAGTCAGATGTGAAAGTAGGTAACTTAAGTTTTACCTGTCTAAAAAGTTAAGTTTTAGTGGAGAGTCACTATTTTTAAAACAGCAAGATAGATTGAAAGGGGGTGATCACTTTTGTATTCCGGTACTATGGAATACAGTAGGATGGCCAATAAATTTAAATAGTTGAAGGGGAGTGATTTCACAAAATGATAATTTTGTGCTTATTCACCCAAGCCAGTGAAAGTAGAGAGGAAATGAGATATATGGTCAAATTAACATAAAACAAAACTCCTACTCTTTACTTCTACCCGTAAGTCCACCCCAATAGACTTCTCAGTTATCTCTACAAATGGTACCCTCATTTCTCCTGACTCTACCACCAAACTCCTAGGAATTACAATAGATAACAACCTTAACTTCAACACTCATATTAACACCACCATAAAAACAGTTAACAGAAAAATGGGCTCCCTATATAGGATCAAACCTTTCCTTACTTCTACAGCTAGAACTACTATTGCCCACTCTCATCTTATCTCTACACT
Source organism: Protopterus annectens (assembly GCF_019279795.1). Taxonomy (NCBI): domain Eukaryota; kingdom Metazoa; phylum Chordata; order Ceratodontiformes; family Protopteridae; genus Protopterus; species Protopterus annectens. The sequence goes on from NC_056731.1 coordinate 457,822,200, forward strand.
GGTCTATGCCTCACCAATTTACACAAACCTTACAAAAAACAACCTGCTCTAACTAGCTAGCACCTATAATAACATTGCCCGATTTGCCACTGGTAATCCCTTCAGAACCCATCACTGTCAGAACCTAAAACAACTAGGATGGCTTGAACTACAAAATCGGCTTCAATTCAACCAACTTACCATTGCCCATAAGGTCCTTAATCAACCTAACAAAACTCCAATACTCTCAAACCTCATAACCCCCTATCAAAATCTTAATACCTTATGCTCATCAAATAAACTATTAGTTAGCATAAGTAAGTTTAACAACATGGCAGGCGACTCTCTGCTTTCAAGCACAGCTGGAAAAAACTGGAACCTTCTCCCTAGTGAACTTACTTCACCTCTTTCCCTACCCCTCTTCAAACAAAAACTCAAATTATTCCTTAGAACACACTGGTTATGCCCATGCAGTAAACCCTGACTAAAATTTCACCCCTGTTTCTAATACTTCCTAGTTTCTACTTTATTACTAGTCAATACTGTGTAGCATAAATGAAAGCAGGAAAAAGAATTCTCTACACAGTCAATGTTATGTACAATACAATGTATTCTGAAATATCTGTTATTTACTATTTTATTGTAAACTACAACCTGGTTACTAACTGTTTGTGTTTATTCTTATTTTGTTTATTGTGTTAATTTTTTATTGTAACCTTTAATCTTATTACTGTTGTGTCCAATGAAGCTTTTCTCCCCAGGCCTCTACTGAAAATGGACATACATCCAGTTAGACTATCCTGGTCAACAAATGTAAAATAATAAAAAATGTAAAATAAAATAATAAGGGGCAGGCAGCTAGAAAGACAGTGGTATTTAAGAACACAACAGTGACAGGGTGGGAAAAATTTCTGCCAGACTCACAAGAAACAGAACTGTGGTGTCTTTTGAAGTTATAATAATGTAGTTAAAAGCAGAACACAAGCAAGACACAAGATAAAGAAAACAAATCACAGCACTCAAAATATAAAAAGGCAATAAACCAATACAAAATACAAGTAAAAAGCAAAGCAACCTTTCTCTCACAGCAGTAGATAAGCCAAAGGAAAGTGCAGAGAACTGATAGTGCATAGAGCCTGCCCTGAAGCGTAGATATTTTCTGCATGACTTCCTTATGGGGATGTGCAGATAAGCTTCTTTTAAGTCTAGTGTGACAAACCAGGCATCCTTGGCTAGCACAGGGAGAAGCTGTTGCAGGGTAAGCATCTTGAATTTTGGGACCACCAAAAAGGTGTTGAGAGTTGAAAGATCCAGGATTGGGTGCCAAGAGCCCTCTTTGCTGGGCACCAGGAAAAGTCTGGAGTAGAAACCCTGCCCTCTTTGTTCTAGTGCAACAGGTTGAATAGCTCTGATATTGAGAAGGGAAAGTACTTGCTTTTGAGCCTCTTCCCACTGGTTTGGAGGAAGGTCTGGAAACCCGCTTGGGGTTGGCAGTGTATGAAGTAGAATCTGTACCCCTGGGATACAATGATTAGGACCCATCTGTCCTGAGAAATGGACATCCATTTTTTTGCATGCAGGGCAAGTTTTCCTCCGAGGGGCACAAGTAATTGGGCAGGGCTGGGAAGGATAATTGAAAAGTCATTGTGAACTTTTTCCATAATGGGGTAGCTTACCACTCCCTGTTTTTGAGGTGGGGGCACTCCATTGTTTAGATCTTTGCATACCCTGAGACTGTATTCTGGATGGCCTGTTTCCCCTGGGTTTGGTCTGAGAAGGCCTGGAAGGGGCTAGAAAGGACCAGTTTTTAGTAGGCCAATGCCTACTGAATCTATGTGGTTGCACTTGTAAGAATTCTTTAACAGTTTGCACAGATTTAGCTTTTTGTTCCATCTTTTTAAGAACCTCTTCTGCTTTGGTGCCAAACCGTCCTTATTTAAAAGAGCGTCTAGTAATTTGGATATGACAAGATCTGGCTAGGTTTGTTCGGTCAGCCAAGCATGCCTTCTCAGTACAGACCCAGTGACTGCAGCCCTACAAAATGCTTCTAGGGCATCAAAGCCACACTACAAAGTATGCTTACTAACTTGGTTTGCAGAATGCATTAGCTCTTGTAAATCTTTATTTTCTGCACAATCTGAAGTACCACCATTTTTTGTTTAATTAGTTCCATAATACGCTGCTGGTACTTCAACATGTGAAACTGGCAATTCAATGCCCTGATGGTAAGAGTTGCAGGGGGTATATAACTTCTTACTCCATTTGTCTAAAGCTCTGGAATCCCTGTCTGAAGGGGTAGGATTTTTGGCTGTAGTAGCCTTAATACCTTTAGGTCCCTGGGAAATGGTCTCTGAATCCGCAGTAGGATTCCTGAAGAAATGTGTGGGAATCAGGTACTCTTGTAGTACATGTCAGGTTTCCTACGGGCTGGGGGTGAAGTATCTGGAGTGAGACTGGATTCCATAAAAACATCATCTACAACATCCAGGACAGGGGGTTATACCTAGAGGCCTGTGCTGAGGCAACTCTAAAAATTCTCTGAGTCTCTTTTTGGACTGAGGGTGGTCCTGGCATTCCCAGCGGAAATGCTCTCTTAAAGTATGCAAGATTTCACCAAAAGTTCTCTGGAAGGGAGGCAGAGGGAATGGATTCCTCTGCATCTGAATCCTCATAGGTTGATAAGGACATGTCCTGATAATCAGAAGGGTCAGGAGTCATCGGAAACCTGGTCTGTAGAATCAGAAGGAAACAAAATTCTTTGTCTCTTAGTAGGGGAAGGCTGGCTTCCCCTAATTAGGATGATAAGGTCTTTAGCCATTCTAAGCATTTGTTTTTGTTGTATGAGAGCTTGAGCATGCACTTTGGTCATCGGTTTCTTAGGCGTAGTGCATACTCTGGGCCGCAGAACTCAGTAGTTTTAGCTAAAAATGAAGTCGGTTTAATTTGAACATCGGCAGATCAGAATACACTCTCAGAAGCTGGTGCCTACACAGAGGCACCGGACCCATCCAAGGTAGAGACATCCGCAGGTTCCATAGTCAAATAAGCATCTCGTGGCATACTGGACTCCGAATGGGTCTCAGCAGAGGCCTGCGAATCTGTAGAAGCGGGCATTAGGGGCCACAGAGGCACCTCACTGAGTACTGGCGGACTGGCGACTAGCTTAACGGAAGTGTCGTCGGCAGTTTTGGACCTAAGCGGTCTGTCTTTATCTTTATGTTTTTTCGGAAGATCGGTAGTCAGATGGCTTATCGATGCCATTTCAGAATATGGAGAACGAGAGCAAAAGAATTTAGTGACAAAGATAGCCAGACGACAAATGATTTGGGCGTTAAGGCACAAAACCGACAGCGAGGGACGTTGTGGTCTGGGCCTAAACAGGTGACACAGTAAGAATGAAAATCTCAGATATTTGCTTTCTACAGGCAAGGCAATTAACTTTTCTGACATCGGTTAGAGCAAGAAAAAAGGATCCCCAATAGAGTATAGCTTTAGAAGACTCCAGGATTACAAACTTGAAAATTAAAATTTCAGGTAGCGGCCGACCGGCACTTGCAAACTGTTGCTGCTTCGGGCTCCTCCTTGGCAAGAAAGACTGATATAATTGTATCGGCTGCCTGTTTTATTCCCCTGATGACCTGACGTCATGGAAGAAGCGATAGCATCCGACGCAGAAATCCTAAGACTCTGGTATTCGGGCTGACTGAGGGCTACCTGCAGACAGATAACCCAAGTGTGATGACTGCAACAGTGAAATACGAAGATCATCAACAAAGTTGCTGTATGCATACGATGCGGCACTACAGGCAGACTCTGAGCTAGAACGTCAGCAAAGGATAAGAGAATGGAATGCAAAACTGAAGGCACAACGGATGAAGATAAGCACAGATAAGACAGTGGTAATGGCAGCAAATTGGGGAAATCAGAAGAAGCTGAGAATAGAGATAGAAGGGAAGATAGTGGACCAGGTAAACAGCTTCAAGTATCTGGGAGGGGTGACTGAGGAGAAGGGAAGTCTGAATGAAGAGGTCAAAGCTAGAATCCGAGGGGCTGCAGCCAACTGGCATAGTGTGTCTGGTGTAGTCTGACAGAAGAATGCCAAAGAAGCGGAAAATTAAGGTGTACAAGACAGAGGTGCGGCCAGTACTACTGTATGGTACAGAAACCTGGGCAGTAAAGGCAGAACAGTTGAAGACGCTAGAGGTGATGGAAATGAAGTGCCTGAGAAGGGTGGTAGAATGTACACTGTGGGATAAACGAAGAAATGAGGGCATAAGAGCAGAAGCCACGGTGCTCCAATTGCAGAAAAAAATCAAAGAGAACAGATTACGGTGGTGTGGACACATGCAGAAAAGCAGAAGACAATCTAGTGAGGAAGATTTCGGACAGACAGGAAGGAGGTAAGAGGAAGCGAGGATGTCCAACAAAGAGGTGGATGGATTGTGTGAAAGAAGATCTGTGAGTCGGGCACGAGTGTTGAAGAAGGCAGGAATGTGGCACTGAATCAACAGAGTTGGCGACAGTTAACACGATACCTCAACCCCATGTAGAAAAAAGGGGTCTGCTGCCGCTGATGATGAACTTTGGAATTCTGGATACAAGTATTTAGTAATCTGAGGATTCAGAGCATATAGAAGGAAATAAAAAAGAAAGGATCAGATACACAATAAATATAAAAAGACAACAAATTCATAAATCTCTGTAAAGCAAAGAGAATACATACTGAAAAGGACACTGCTTTGTTATGCAACACAAATTACAGGGAATATTTTTTTTTTCTGTCAGAAAACCCTCAGTTTACATAAAAAGGCACCATTGTTACAAAAGAGAAGGTAGAAAAAAGGCAAGGGGAAGGTGAAAATGGAATTAAAACTGAATGGGGAAGGATTGAAGAACATTACTTAAGAAAAAGAGAAGATAGACTGACAACAAGGCTCAAGCTGTGGATGTACAAAGCCGGCTAGATGTGAACTGTATGCTTGCAAAACTAATGAGCAACAGAAACAGTGGGATTAATAAGACTAATGGTAATGAAGACCATTCCTTTGCAACTACAGAGCAGATACTACTGAATTAGAAGTTGAAGATTCTTCAGATCAGGTCAGAAAAGATATTCTTGTAATAGGAAATTCAATTAGAGGAACTGATGCTTACATTTGCAGAGAAGATAATGAACGTGTGTTATGTCTGCCAGGAGCAAAAACAAAGGATGTGAGACAGGCTTTATAATTTCTTAATGTAAGGATGACAGGATCTGTTTTTACTCATGGTGTTTTTTTTTTTTTTTTTTTTTTTTTTTTTTTAACAAGAAACATCTTTATTAAACCATCACGTACAACATAGGCAATCACACATTTCTATAAATGAAAACAAACCACACTGACACAATCCTAGTTGCAAGGATTTTACATCACAAACCATACTGACACTCCCAGTTGCAAACATATCATTTTCAGTCAAACATTACATAGCTTATTTAAGTCCTGCCTTCTTTTAAACTTCATTCCTCACCTGTATATACTGTTCTCAGAATTCCTGTTTTTCCCTATGTAATTTGCTCCTACCCTTTTCTAAAGATCTGAATTCCAGTTGTTTTATCTCAGTTACTATACTTACTACCTCCAGAATAGTTTGTTTAGATTCTGATTTCCATTTTCTAGTAATTGCTTTTTTGGCAGCCACCATAATTAGACATAGCAAGGCCTTACCATGTCTAGGCAATTTCGATTCTGTACCATAGCTCAGAAAAATCATCGCTCTTGTCACACCAATCTTCCCAGCCAGCATCTCCAACACTGCATCCCGCAGGGAATCCTTAACGTCAGCCAACTCAACACACTCCCAGAAAATAAGTCCTCAATTACCTCTTTCTTCCCTGTCACACCTGCAACATTTGCTATCTACCTGAAGAAAAATTCTCTGGAGTCTACCTGGGGTATAAAAATATGTATGCAAACATTTCCAAACGAAAATCCAAAATCTTCCAGATTTTGCCGATTACTTGGGAGACGTACCCTCCCATTGTTTCTCGGTGAATTGTTTTTCCAATCTCTCTTCCCAATCCTTTCTAACCTCCTCTGATTGATTCTTACAGTTATCACGCAATATTGTATATGGTCTACTAATTATTCTTTTTTTAATGGCAGCTTCTGTTCTAGATTCTACTAAAAACTCTGTCAGCACTGGTCTTTCATTTAGGACCCCCCCCCCATTTCTTTCTCTTTGCCTATAATCCGATATCAGTCCTTAACAGGGAAGGCACACTCTAACCTGCAGTCCAAATAAACTCATGGTGTATTGCCATTCTATCATCCTTTCCTCTCTAGTTATTTGCTCCCAATACTTTGGTTCTTTTGACAGTTTTCTCCAGTAAATTACAGCCCCTATTGTCTATATCCCTGACTGCAGGCATCCCTATTGGCAAGGTCTCCTTTCTCCATTCCTGTGTTGGCTTGGTTCTTAGGATACTTTCTGCTACTTTACAGATATAATATTATGTTGTGATTATGGTTATTCTCCTTAAAGGCTTACATCCAAAATCCCAGCCTCTACTTGTTTCTTGTTCTTCCCCGTTTCATCATATCCCTTTCCACTTTGAAGGACAGTTTTCTGTATGTGGTACGTATAAGGAGCCTTAACTGTGTAGCTCTGAAATGCCCTTTCAAATCGGGTAATCCCAATCTTCCCTGCTCTAATGGAAGATTCAGCTTATTCCACTTGAGATTTGCCATATTCCCTTCCCAGATAACGTCCTTCAGATTAACTGCTATCCACAACTTCTCTTCTGGTTAATAAAAATATGCCTGACCTGCATATAAGACTAATGGGACTACAAATATTTTAACTGGTTATATCTTACTATCCATATAAGAAAGCCTCCAAATGAAGTATTTAGGAGTACGGATTAAAAATGATACCAGTGTGGCATCTAAGGATGTGTGTGAAGAGACTAAACAAAAAATGATACAAAAACGGAGAAAATAGAAGCTCTGCTACATGGATATTGATAGTATGATAAAAGTAGTTAAAATGTTTTTAGTCCCTTTAGCCTTGTATACTGGTCAGGCATATTTTTATCAACCAGAGAAGAATTTGTGAATAGCAATTAAAGAGCAGAAGGGACTTTATCTGGGAGGGGAAGATGGCAAGAATCAAGTGGGATAAGCTTAGTCTTCCAACAGAACAGGGTGGACTGGGATTACCCGATTTGAAGGGTTATTTTATAGCTACACAGTTGCTATACGTAGCACAAGAAGAAAACTATAATTCGAAGTGGAAAAAGATGACGATGATGAAACGGGGCAGCTCAAGTAACAGACAGAGACTGGGATTTTGGATGCAGACTTTTCCGAACAATAATCACACAGTATATTATATTCATAAAGTAGCAGACAGTATTCTAAGAACTAAGCCAACACAGGAATGGAGGATTTGCAGACAGGGAAGATTGCAATTAGGGATACAGACAATAGGCAAGAGGGGGCAGGAATACATTGGAGAAAACTGTCAAAGGAACCAAGGTACTGGGAGCAAATAAATAGAGAGGGAAAGGTAATAGAATGAGAAGATTCCAAGAACTTGTACAGACTCCAGGCTAAAGATCGTCTTCCATAGCAAGAACTGATATCAGAGTATAGGCAAATAGAAAGAAATAGGGGAGTCCTAAACATGAAAGACCAGTATTGGTAGAGTTTTAAGTAGAATCTAGAACAGATGTTACCATTAAGAAAGGAATAATTAGTAGAGCATATAAAATATTGCATAACTATAAAAAAACAATCAGAGGAGGTTAAGAAGGACTGGGAGGAGAGATTAGATAAGAAATTCACAAACAATGAAAAGATATATGTATGCATCCTAAATATGCATCAAAATCTAGATGATTTCAGATCTTTGCTGGACATGCTTACACAAGTATTTTTATACCCCAAGCAGACTTCAAATAAGTTTTCCTCAGATAGACAGCAAATGATGGCAGTGTAATGGGGCAGAAAGAGGTAACTGGGAACATATTTTGTGTGTGTAATGTGTTGGTAGACTTTAAAGAATCCCTGCAGATGGCTCTGTTGGAAATGCTGGGTGAGCAACTTGGAGTGACTAGGGAAATTATTTTTTTTGAGCTATGGTACAAACTCAGAATTGCCTAGACACAGTAAGGCCTTACTGAGTCTAATTACGTTGGCTACCAAAAAAGCAATGACTAGAAAATGGAAATCCAAGTCTAAACCAACTTTACTAGAAGTGGTGAAGATAGTAACAGATTTAAAATAACTGAAACTGGGATCTTTAGGAAAAGGGTAGGAGCAAATTACATATGAAAATTAAGGAACTGTGGGATTAACATATGCAGAGGAGGAATGAGTTTTAAAAGAAGGCAGGATTTGAATGAGCTATGTACCGGTTAACTAAATGGATATGTTAAACTGAATGTTTGCAGCTAGATTTGTGACGACATGGTTTGGAATGTATGTTTGCAACTGAGATTGTGTCACTATGGTTTATTCAATGTCAAAGTAAACTGTCATTTAGGACTACAGAAGTACAGCCTAGAATACATAGGAAGCAAGGATAACAAGAACAGTATAACATTTAAATTAAAAAAAAAAAATAAAAAGATATTCAGTACAAGACCCACAGGAGGACAACTACAACAATAACAGCGAACACACATACACCCCCCCCACCCAAGACAGTCATACGAATACTGTACACAGCAGCATGTGAGAGTAGGATTGCACATGTTAACATTGTCCTCCTCTGTTCATCTGCTTCAGACAAACAGCAGGAATATAACACATGAATTAGGAAAATATATTGGTACATCAAAGAATTTAAAAAAAAGATTGTTCACTTTTCATCTGAGCTACGTACTGTGAATGATTACTGACTAAATAGTCAGTGGCTGGTATCAGAGTTTATAAGTCTCAACACTGTTGTTGGGTAGAAGCTGTTTAAGTATCTGGTGGTCCTACAGTGATACTCAGATATCTCTTGCCCGAAGACAGTTGTGTAAACCAGCCATGTGCAGAGTGAGAGGGGTCACAAATTATTTTCGATGCACATTTAATGCTTCTTGCTGCAAAGACATCCTGGATTGATGGTAAGTTGGCGCCCGTGATTTTTTCAGCAACTCTCACCACTCTCTGTAGCTGCTTTCTTTCTGCTATTGTACCATTCCCTAACCAAACTGTGAAGTTACTACTGAGAATGCTCTCAACCGCTCCTCTTTAGAATGTGGTGAGAACAGTAAGTGGGAGCTTTGTTTTTTTGAGCCTTCTGAGAAAGTGGAGAGATTGGTGTGCTTTTTTGACCAACTGTTCAGTGTTCAAAGTCCAAGAGAGATCCTCTGAAATGTGCACCCCTAAAAACTTCATAGATTTGATCCTTTCCACCCCTTCACAGTTTATCATGAGTGGTGAGTACATTGTTGACCTTTTTCTTAGTAGACCTTGTCACTGTAAACTCCTTCATCCTCCCCCTTTGATGAGGCCCACAACTGTAGTATCATCTGCAAACTTAAGGATGTGATTGGTTGTGTATTTTGCAGAACAGTCATGGCTGAGGATGGTGAAGAACACAGGGCTTGGCACACAACCCTGAGGAACACTGGTGTTCAGTATTATGCATCCTGAGGTGGTGCTGCCCACACGTTTTCTACAGACTGTTCGTCAAGAAGTCGAGGATCCAGTTACAGATGAGCTTGCTAACTTCCAAGATGTACAAGTTTGACAATAAGCTACATTGGAACCACTGTATTGAATGTTGAGCTGAGGTAAACATACTGATTTAGTTGTTTCTTCCCTCCAGATGATCAAGTGAGAGGTGGAGTGCTACTGAAATAGCATCTGAAGTGGATCTGTTAGTCTGACAAGTGAACTGTAGAGGGTCAAAGGTGGATGGAAGGTTTGCCGACAGATGCCTTTTAAATTAGTCACTCAAAGCATTTCATGACATCTGAAAGTAGAGCAACTTAGTCTATAATCATTCAGCCAGGCTGGATTAACATTTTTGGGGAGAGGGACAATATTCGTCACCTTGAAACAAGAGAACTTCACCAGGAATAAGGTAGGTGTTAATATCAGTTAGAAAGTACAGTTTTGTACCTACCATAAATGTAGATGTCCGATAGGTATGCATCTGCAGTCATCACATATGGAGGTTGTCCTGCCTCAGGCAGCCCTTCGGTCGGCCGGATTCCAAAGTCTGGGTCCGGCGTCGGCTGATGTCGCCCTTTCCCCGACGTCACAGCGTCTGGGGTATAAAAGCGTCAACCGATGCCATCTTCCTCAGTTTTTCTTGCCCCAGATGCCAGGTGCCCTCTAGGAAGGCTAAATTTGGAAAATGAGCAATAAAAAATCCAAACATTTGCAAAAATATATGTATGTAAAAACAAATACACCATAATAGATCCCCCCAGCTAGCTAATAGAGAGGTAAGCACCCTAGGAATACCACAGAGGGGAAGAAGGGAGGGTAAACCTGACTGCAGATGCATACCTATCGGACATCTACATTTATGGTAGGTACAAAACTGTACTATGTCCTTCAAGGATGCATCTGCAGTCATCACATATGGGTAGAATACCATAGCCAATTTGGGGGTGGAGGTACTAGGAAAAGGATGGTGTAGCTAAGATACCCTGCAGGACAGCCGTAGCAAAGCCTGCTCTGGATCAGGAGTATAAAGGTAAATTGTAATGCTTGGCAAAAGTATGCACGGAGCTCCATGTGGCAGCTTCTAAAATGTCTTTTGTAGCCACCCCTCTTAAGAAGGCTGTGGAGGTGGCTGTGGCTCTCGTAGAATGAGGTCTAATGTTAGCTGGTACAGTCTTTCCATGAAATGAGTAACAAAAGCGGATGCAATTTCCTATCCATTTTGAAATTGTCTGTTTGGAAATTGCTTTTCCTTGAGTACCAGCAGCTGGTCAGTTTTCCTGAAACCTTTAGTTCTGTCCAAGTAGTAGCGCAACTGTCTGTGAATGTCCAGGGTGTGCAGCAGTTTCTCCCCTTTGTTTTGTGGATTTGGGAAGAAGGTAGGCAAGTGAATGGCTTGATTCAATGAAACCCTGGATACCACCTTTGGCATAAAAGTAGGATTAGTTCTTAATGAAACTCTGTCCTGGTGAAAAATAATGAATGGCTGAACTGCCATCAGGGCCTGCAATTCTGAAACCCTTCTTGCTGAGGTTATTGCCAGAAGGAAAGCAGTCTTCCATGAAAGGTACTGTAGATCTGCAGATGCTGCTGGTTCAAATGGATGCAGTGTAGTTAAGGTCCCAAGCAGGTAGAGGTGGATTCCTAGGAGGTTTGATGTTTTTAATTCCTCTTAGAAACTGTCTTAGGAGAGGATGAGAAAAGACAGGTGGATCAGTATTGTACTCAGCTGAAATTGCTGAAGCATGAATCTTAATAGAAGAGTAAGACAGTCCATTGTGGAACATTTCTGCCAAATATTCCAGGATATGTACCATGTTCATCATTGTCGCATCTAGGCCCTTTGTGGTGTTCCAGATGAGAAATCTTTTCCATTTTGCTGAATATAGCTTCCTTGTGGAAGGGCGGCGAGCTTCCATAATAATATTCTTCACTCTCTGGGATAGCTTATCCTGAGGAGGAGTCAAGGTATTCTCCACGCTGTTAGTTGCAATGTTTTCAGGTTGGAATGTAGAGTTTTGTATCTGTGCTGTGTCAGTAGAAGTGGCCATAGAGGTAGGGGCCATGGTTTTGTACGTGACATGCTCCTTAGCAGTGGGTACCAGTGCTGTCTTGGCCAGTCCGGAGCTATAAGAATCACTTTTGGCTGCTCTGACCTGATCTTCAGTAACACCTTGGTCATTAATGGAATAGGAGGAAATGCATACACTGTCAGATTTCTCCAGCTGAAAGAGAGGGCGTCCACTTTCCACGCTTGTGGGTGGTATGTCCTTGAGCAGAATTTCTTCAGTTGATGATTGTGGGGGGATGCAAATAGATCTATGTCCGGGCTCCCCCAAGATTGTGTTATCTGTTGAAAAATGTCTGGGTGCAGCATCCATTCGTGTGCATCCATGATATTTCTGCTTAAGCTGTCCGCCAGTGTATTGTCCTTCCCTGGCACAAACTGAGCTTGTAGCTGTATATTGAGTTTCAAGGAAAGATCCCATAGATTCATTGCCAGTCTGCAAAGAGGGTAAGAATGGGTACCTCCTTGCTTATTTATGTACCACATAACTGTGGTGTTGTCTGTCCTTATTAGTAGATGGCCTTGATGCAGAAAGAGTTTGAAGGCCTCGATTGCATGCATCACTGCTAGCATTTCTTTTTGATTTATGTGCATGCATAGCTCCTTTTGTGACCACTGTCCTTGGATACCTCTGCCCTCCATGTGTGCTCCCCAACCTAGGTCTGAAGCGTCTGTTGTAATAGTTTGGGAGGTTTTTGGCTTTGTGAAGGGCAACCCTCTGTTGGACTGGCTGGCCTGAGCCCACCACAGAAATTCCTTGTGAAGGCATGGGATGAGTGGGATTAACGTCTCCAAACTGTGACTGTGCTGAGTCCATAAACTCCTTAGGTACCACTGTAGCTTTCTCATATGTAGCCTTGCTTGTGGAATCAAAAGAATACAGGATGCCATGTAACCCAGGGCTTGCAGGATTTTCCTTGCAGTCAGCTGGGTTTGTCTTGTCAGATTCTTGAAGTAATCCGGTAGTTGACTTTTTCTTCTGTGAGATAAGCCATTTGGGTGGTTGTATCTAGATCCGCACCCAGAAAGGTTATTCTTTGGGATGGAACAAGTCTTGATTTGTGCATGTTGACTGCATATCCCAAGGCCTGTAGAAGATTGATGGCATAATTTAAGTCCTTTATCAAAGTTTGTTGGTTGTCCGCTTGTATAAGGCAGTCGTCCAGCTATGGGTAGATTTGAATCCCCTGGAGTCTGCAGTGTGCTATTACTGATGCCAGGCATTTCGTGAATACTCTGGGCGCAGTAGATAAGCCAAAGGGCAATGCTGAGAATTGATAATGCTCTGACCTTGCAAGAAATCTGAGGTATCTTCTGCGACTTTGTCTGATAGGGACATGCAGGTATGCCTCCTTGAGGTCTAGAGTAACCAGCCAAGACCCCTTGCCCAGCATGGGAAGGAGTTGCTGTAGTCAGCATTTTGAATTTTGGCACAATGAGATAAGTATTCAGTGCGGACAAGTCGAGAATTGGTCTCCATTGATGCTCTTTTCTTGGAACAAGGAATAGCCTGGAGTAAAATCCTTGGCCTTGTTCTGAAATAGAACTTTTTCTATGGCTTTCATTTGTAGTAAGTTTGAGATTTGTTTCAAAGCCTCTGCCCTTTGATTTGGTGGCAGACCTGGCATGCCTTTTCTTTTTGGCAAAGTGTGGAAATGGAACCTGTATCCGTTGTCTATTATTTGGAGTGTCCATTTGTCTCTTGTAATGTTGTGCCAATTTCTTGAGAATAAAGAAAGCTTTCCGCCCAAAGGTGCTTCTAATTGAGCCCTGGTTGGCGGAGTCAAAGCAAAGTCATTGAGTTTATCCTTGTGCAGCAGTTGCAGGTCCTGAACTACCTGTCTGGATTGGAGGTTGCCATTGACGGCATTTGTAGGAGCCCCTAGCTTGCCCTCTACCTCTGGCACGCCTGTTCCTGCCCCTTTGAAATCTTTCTGTGTCCGGAAAGGACCCATTCTTGGAAGGTCAGTTTCTGCTAAATCTAGGCGGTTGGACTTGAAGAAAATCCTTAACTGTTTGTACAGATTTTGCCTTTTCCTCAAATTTCTTTAGGACGTCTTGAGCAGTGGAACCAAATAACTTCTGCTTTTCCAGTGGCGCCACCCAAAAGCTTAGCTTTAACATGTTCTGGCAGAGATTGTTCCTTCAGCCAAGCATGCCTGCGTATGACAACACCTGTCATTGCTGACCTACATGAAGCTTCCAATGCATCATAACCACACTGCAAGAAGTGGTTGCTAACCTGCTGGGAGTTATGTACCAGATCCTGAAGGGATTTACGGTCAAGGGGTTCAGAAGAAGACAATTTCTTATGCATTTCTTCTAACAAATACTCTTGATACTGTATCATGTGAAATTGACAATTTAATGCCCTCACAGCAAGAGTGGCCGAAGTATACACTTTTTTACCCCATCTCTCTAATGCCCTGGACTCCTTTGCAGAGGGGAGTGGGTTCTTAGTAGTAACAGCTGCAACCCCTTTAGGGCCCTGTGAAATAGTTTCAGGGTCAGCAGAGTGGGCCTTATAAAGAAAATTATGTGCGTCTCTGGGACTCTGTAATACCTATCGTGCTTAACAGGGGCCGGGGGCCACGGGTCATACTAGAGTCAGAGTATACATCATCAATCACATTTAAAACAGGAGGAATAGACAAAGGTCTATGCTGAGGTAAATGGAGAAAAGTTCTTAGTCTTTTCCTGGAATCAGAATATTCCTGGCCCTGCCATTTGAAATGCTCTCTCATAGTGTGAAGTGTCTCCCCAAAGGAAAGCTCTTCAGGAGGGGAGGCCGAGGGAATAGATTCCTCTGCATCCGAATCCTCGTAGGCCGAATAAGCCTCCTCCTGGTAGTCTGAGTGATCTGAGCCAACAGAGGCCTCCTCTGAGGAAAGGGGATCAGGAGGATCCATCCTGGGCCTTTTGTCTAGAGGGGGTTGGCAGCCCCTGTCCGGATGAGGCTGAGAGCCCCTAATTAAGGAGATAAGGTCCTCTGCTAAAGTTAGAATCTGTGAACTAGAAGAAGGTCCCTGAGGAATAACTCTGGGAGGCATGGCTTTAGAGTGTTTTGCAGCTTTAGCCCTGGTGAAGGCCTTAATAGACATGGATGCAGGAGGCCTGGCTGCACCATGTGCTGGTGTAGCTTTGTCTAAAGGTATGGTGTCAGAAGATTCCAATACACCAGTTTCGGAAGGCAATTCTGTAACCGACTCGGTAGGAGCCTCCGGGGCTGAGGCTGTCGGTTGTAATATTTCAGGGTTCGGAAGTTCCAAGGACTCGGTATCAGCCGAGACCGAGACACTCGCGGTAGGCCTAGCCGCGGTTTGTCTTTTCGTTTCTTAATTAAATGTGATGTCGGCGTTCCCGACGGCATTTTGTAAGCAAAACTATCCCCAAAAATCTCTTCTGCGAACTCCGACCGACGTCTAAGAGTGCGTCGGTTGAAGGAAGCGCAGGCAGAACAGGCCGAGACGTCGTGGTCTGGGCCTAAGCAAGGTAGACAATAAGAGTGGAAATCCTTATGAGGTATTTGTTTCCCACAAGCTAAACAATTATTAACTTTTTCTGACATCGGCTGAGGCAAGAAAGAGTCCCCAACGGGGTGCTTAGCTTTTGAAGTCTTCGGAGAGTGAATTTACAGGAGCTGGCCGACCGGCACTTGCAAACTGCTTCTGCTTCGGGCACCACGCGGCAAGAAAGACTGAGGAAGATGGTGTCGGCTGACGCTTTTATACCCCAGGCGCTGTGACGTCTGGGAAAGGGCGACATCAGCCGACGCCGGACCCAGACTTTGGAATCCGGCCGACCGAAGGGCTGCCTGAGGCAGGACAACCCCCATATGTGATGACTGCAGATGCATCCTTGAAGGACATCTGAGCATAGCTGGTCTGCACAGCCTTTAAATACTTTGCCCAGTGTTTCACCAGGACCAGCAGCCTTCCTTAAGTTGAGATCTCACTTCATTGGAGTAAAGGCTGAGCACACCCTCCCCCCAGTTGATAGGCAGGATTGTAGCAGCCACGCTGTTCTTTTCAAATCTGCCAAAGGAGTTCAACCTTTCCAGGAATTCAATGTGGTCTTCACATTGAAATGACCTGGGTTTTTAGTCTGTAATTTGTTGTACCCCTTGCCAGAGACTCCTGGTGTCTCTTATGTCTGCAAACTGACTTTGTAGTTTCTTTCCATATTCCCTCTTGGCCTCAAATGCCCCTTTTTAGGTTTGCTCTAGCTTCGCTGAGACCTTCTGTCTTTGGCCCTGAATGCTGCATTTCTTGCCTTCAGGAGATGATAGACTTTGTTGTTTTGCCATGGCTTTTGGTTTGCTCTGACTGTGATGCTTTTGATGTCAGATATATCAACACACTTAGCAACGTAAGCTATTACTGCTTCTGTGTAAACATCCAAAGCCTCCTCATGCCAGACCTGATCTGCTTAAGTGTGGGCTTTTCTCTGATCAGATCCGGTCTGTAGGCTGGCAGAAGCATGATGGTAAGTTGGTCTGAGCTTCCTAAGTTAGGTTGTTGTACTGCTCTCTAGGCACATTCGATGTTGGAATATGCCTTGTCCAGAATGTCTGCACCCTTTGTAGGAAAATCTACAAATTGATAGTAGTGGGGTGGCACCTCTCTCAGTTCTGCTTGATTAAAATCACCAGCAGCCACGTGTGCAAAGTCTGAGGTTTTTCCTCGGCAGCTCAGAGTTATAAAGATTGCACAGGGCCTCAGGGGTGTTTGCACCGGGTGGAATGTATCACTGTTACATATATTCCATTTAGCTTTCTAGGTACATAAAATGGTCTGCATTTTAAGGATAGGAACTTTAGATTACCAGAGCATTGTAACTGAACAATCTCAAAGTTCTTATGCCATCTTTCATTCACACAGATGCAGACTCCACCTCCCTTGGCCTTTACACACAAAGCATGACACCTATCTGCAAAAAAGAGTGCGAGACCTTCTAAGCTAGCAGCACCATCACTGATCTTGTTATGCAGCCATGTCTCAGTAATCAACAAACAGGCATTTCTCACCTTATTTTTGCTGTATCAGGTCATCCATTTTACCGTCCAGCGAACGTGCATTTGCTAGCAGTACTGAAGGCAGAGCAGGCCTGCGAAGATTAGTTTTCAGCTTTGCAGCAATTCCAGTCCTGCAGCCCCTTTTTCTAGTTCTCTGACATTTCTTCTTATGTTTTGTCCTAAGTGTTCCAGAACCTTCTGTCTCATGTTTTAGGCACTTTAAGGCATACTGGATTAAAATACACAGCTCCAATATTTCTGAATGTAGTATGCCCCAGCAACTCTGACTGCAGGAAGTCTAGCCAGCAGCATGAAACTGTTAACTGCTTAATTTCTAGAAGCTTCTGTCTGCTGTAAGTTAATGTACTTCCACTTAAAATCCCAGAAAGTGATTTTCTTTAAGTTTTGTTTGAAAAAGAAGAGAGATTTAGAATCACTCTGATAAGCAGACAGCTGCAGCCACACACAGGCCGCATTTTTTTCATTTATATAAATGTAACATGGCCTATTTCATAAATGATTATTTAATAAAGTTGCTTCTTGTTTAAAAAAAAAAAAAGATGCAAAAGATTGCAAGTATATATTTACAAAATCTTATGCAAAACAGTTTGGCTCCACAAGGGGGTGATAAATTGTCCTAGTGACACCCAGGTAACCTCAGATACTGAAATCAAATTAGATTATATTGGAAAAGAACTATGCAAAATGGATCCACATACAGCAAAGGGAAGAGCGAGAATTAGTAATAATGACCTGAGAATATTTCCTCGAGAACTTACAGTACCATACCATTATATCTATTACTTACTAGGGTGAAGAACTATGATGGAGATTCCTCAAGATTGGAGATATGCACTTATTAAATCTGTCTTTAAGGGAAAGGGGAGTAGGACAAACCCAGAGTCATACACACCCTTAAGTCTACTTCCATATTGTGGAAAATAAAGGAGAAGAAAAGTTTTTGTCAGAACTGGAAAGGTTGGGACTTGAAACCATGAATCAGCATGCATATACTGAAAATAGATTGAAAACAAATCTATTACCACTTGTAACATGATGTTCTATAATATAACAGCAGCTATGAATGAAAAATTATGCTGTGATGTAATTTATACAGATATCCAACTTCAGTATTTGATAGGGTCATACAGAAAACATTGATCAATAAATTAGAACTAGGTATTGTTGTACTCTTGCTAAGATGATGAGCTCATAGCTTACAAATAGGACATGGCATGTATCATACAGCAACTGGACAGGTGAAATTATTTTGTTACAGTCAGGGTGTTCCATAGGGCTCTATCCTAGGCCGATACTTGTTTAGACTGTATCTTTCAGATCTTTTTCGAGGTGTTCTACAGTCTGTATATGCAGATGACTTGAAAATGGGTAAACTGATTATGTGCGTTACATATAGGTTCATAGGTTGGTACTGGGCTATTTGCCCGAAGGCATACATTAGCCCAGCCATGTTGTGCGGTATTCACCGCCCCTTTAGTAGTTCCCTAGACCCTTGTACTAGTAGCTAGTACCCTTGGCCTCTATCTAGTAGTGCTGTTGGTGCGATCCCCAGTGTGAACTTTCTGTTACTCATCCACTTATCAAGGTTCCTCTTGAAGAGTGATAGTGAGGGGCTCTGTCTTATGTAGATCGGGACCCTGTTCCATAGTAAGGGAAGTCTCTGTGAAGGGAATCTATCCCTTCAGCATGCTCTATTCATTGTTGTGTTGAGGTTTATATCCCTAGAGCGTGTAGCTCGAGTAGATTTGGTTTTGCTAAGATGGAGCATTTTCAACAATTCTGGGTTGGACATGGCTCTGTACGTTAGACAGAGATCGCCTCTGAGAAAGCGGTATGCAACAGAGAACAGTCTTAGCTTTTTCAATCGTGCTGCATAGGGCAACTGTTTGAGGTCAGTAATCTTCTTGGTTAGGTACCTTTTGTGGTCTCTCCAGTTGCTGGAGATGTCTAGCCAGGTACATTCCAATTGGTGCATTGTACTCAATAATGGGTCTGATGAGGGAAGAGTAGAGGGGCACCATTACATCCTTAGATCTTGATGCGAACCCTTTCATGATCAGATGGGTCACATGGAAGGATTTTCTAACTACTTTGGCAACATGGTTATCAAAGGAAAGCTGACTATCTACTTGGGTCCCTAGATCCCTTATTTCTTCTTCAGATTTCAGGGGATTACCTCCTATGTTGTAGTTTGCGAGTACTCTTTTTTCCAAAGGGGATTACTATGCATTTTTTTGCATTTAGCTTGAGACCATGGCTTTAACACCATGCATCAGTCTCATTTAGGCCCTTCTGGAGGATCTCCATGTTGGCCGGAGACTCTATTATAGCACCCAGTTTGCAGTCGTCCGCAAACTTAGTCAGCCACAGCCCTTCCGTGCTTGCCTGTACTTCTGAGAAGTATATGCCAAACAGGAGGGGCCCCAGGACAGAGCCCTGAGGCACAACACTTGTTACTGGTCTGGATTCGGACATAGATCCCACTACTCTTACTTTATGGGATCTGTCTGAGAGCCAGTTTGCGATCCATCATGTGATGTAAGGGTTTATGCCCAGGCTGGTGAGCTTATCAATAATACATGAATGGGGAATGGTGTCAAATGCTTTAGCAAGGTCAAGGTAAGCCGTGTGTACCTCCTTTCCCTTATCTATAGCCTGAGTAACTGTCTCAAAGAAATCCACCAGATTCAGGAGGCATGATCTGCCCTTGACCAAGCCGAACTGCATGGGGTCCAGCGACTGGAGGTTCCCAATCTCTCCATTTATGAGTTCCATAATGTTTCGCTCCATAGCCTTACAGATCAGACTGGTCAGGCTTATTGGTCAGTAGTTCCCAGGGTCAGTTGTGGCCCCACCCTTGTGTAGCGGGACCACCACTGCCATGCGCCATTCTATGGGCACATATCCTGTGCAGAGGCTGAGACTGAACAGGGTATTAAGATGCGGGGTTAATTCCTTTTGGAGCTCGCGTATGACACAGCCTGGGACACCATCTGGTCCCATGGAGGCAGTGTTTTTAGCTTTATATAGAGCCTTGTTAACCAATGTATCAGTAATAATTGGACTTACACAATCCCCTAGAATGGTAATAGGCCCTGTAGGTGGTGAGGGGGGGGGGGAGAAATTTGCACTGAACCTGTCAGCCAAGATGTTGGCAATGTCAGAAGGGTCAGTGTATTTTGTTCCATTTTGTACTAGCTCAGAACATATATAGGGTATATGTCTTCAAAAAAACTTGACTAAATTGACCATTTGGGCACAGGAGTATAATATGCTGATAAACATATCAAATACTAAGCATATGAGATTTGCAGGCATAAATTAAAAGGTGAATAGTTAATGCATCACATGGTGAATGAAACTGTAGATTCATTTAAGGACCTGGGCATATGGGTAAAACCAGCTTTGAGTTTTCCTAATCATATGAACCAATTGGTTAATGATAGTTATAGAACTACAGGTTGTACAGAAAGATTTACAAAGTCTAGGAAGTCAGACATGATGAAGCCATTGTTTTTTTTAGTTATATTACATCCAAACGTGAGCATGGAATAACAATATAAAAACTTTATAAGAAAACAAGCATGAGCAAACTGGAAAAAGTACAGCAGAAATATACCAAGGGCATCCATGGATGCGGAAATTTGATTACGAAAGGCTAAAACATTTGAACTTGTACGCCGTCTCATATAAATATTTATGAGGAAAGCTTATTCAGGTATATATGACATTTAGAGACAACTACCTCTGGGAATATTGGGGTTATCAAAAAGTAGTAGAAAATCATCAGACAACCTATGTAGGAATGAGAAGTCTACTAACTGGTTCTCAGACAGCAGGTGATGTATGGACTAGACTACCAAATTACAATAAAGCAAGCACTAGTTTACGTATTTTTAAGAACAGCCTGGACATTTATTATGAGAACTGTTTTGGTAAATAGTAATTCAAACAAACATCGTAAAACCAGAGATCAACTAGCCCTGAATGGGTGCTGTTTATGTTGTTGACAAACTAGGAACGCTTTCTATTTGCCATTATGTGATTTTCCAGTAGGAGGCTTTCTTGTCTCCTTTAGTACCTGCTACACATACTCTGTAAACAGGTGTCTAAAAGGAATTATATCATCATCAATCAGGCAGTTGACTCAAATTGACTGAGGTATCAAACACCCCTGATCCTATAAGAGTAGATCCAGTCTACGCAGAAACTTTTGCTAATTGCCCCTGGCCATTTCCAAAAAAGGGTGAACCACTGTTAGCTGGGTCAGAAGGGAGTCATCACAATAATCTTCAGAGATTCCTTCTGAATCTTCAGAAGTACCCTGGATATAAATGGAAATGATGTAAAAGTATACAGGAACATTCTTGTCCAAGGAAAGGAAAAGACATCTGTTTTCCAGGCCTTCTTGCATGGAGTCCTGGAGCAGAATCTTTCCAGCTAATTGTTCAGAAAGAACATAAATAGATGCACTTCTTGTTTCCTACTTCCTTATCTCCATTTAATTTCAGCCTCATTCCCAACAATCTTTCTCCCTCCCACACTGCTTTGCACTGCATCCATTCATAATCACTATCCTCAATAGTAGCACCTATTTTATATTGCATCTTTTACTTTTCCCAAATAAACACTCATTTCTTCTTATTTTGACTATACCATTATACTTGAGCCTTTAATACCCCTCTATTCCTAACATTCTAGGGAAGATACCAAGACAAACTCTCTTCTTTTACTGACAATACTTTTCTCCTTAACTATCTTCTACCAGCTTTCAGAATCCACCAATAATGAATCTTTTACTTCCCTTCAACTTCTTGTTTCTTACTTCATTGCTACTTCCCCACTGCCTGACATCTATAAAGTACAAATTCCTGTAATTAATTATGCTACTCTTCGGCTTAACCTCTATTCCCCTCCTACTGTGCCATCCTTCATCCTACCATGCCCCAATATCTCTCAACATCTAACTCTGTCCTAACCGTCTATCCATACTTCCTCTTTACACTCTTGACACACTCTGCCATACCTATTTAATATTGCCCCTCATCTTTATTCCAAATATAGAATGATTAACTGCACTTCAACTCAAGCCAAAACAAAATAAGTGCAATAATTCTCTTCAAAAAACAAGAATATGCAATTCCTCAACATATAAAGTCTTTCTAGGAGGAGATTCACCCTAATCCTGGCCCCGCCTATCACAATAAACAAAGATAATTCTCTTTCTCACACTTTTATAAAACAGCAGCAGCCAATCCCCAAACCTGGTGATCTAATTTTTGCTGCAATAAATGTTAGGAGCTGAACTACATGCCTAGATTACCCAACATAAGCCTGATGTTCTTGCTGTAAATGAAACTTGGCTTAAACCTAGCATAAATTACTCTGAAGTTGTACCTCCTTACTATAATATCATCCGTAATTTATGTATAATGAGGCAAGATGCTGGTATTGCTTTAATTTTTCTCCAGTACCTACCACATTTCCCCTTACAGCAAACCAACACCAAAATTCATTTCAGCAGAGCTTCTTATTGCTTACAAACAAAGATGTATTACTGTCCTTTACATCCCTCCTGATGACAATGTAGCTATAATGGAAGATATTACATTGTTTATCTATAACATCTCCACAAGAAAAATACTAATAGTTGATCTGAATTGTCAGTTGGATGGACAAACCAACACCCCTATCCTACCATGAACTTGCATGGTTTCACACAACTAATTAATAGCCCCACACATCAAAGTCCCTATTAGACAAGATCTTCGTATCAGATCCAAGCAAATACTCCACCACAGGTACAACTGTCAGACTCACTTTCAGTGATCATCTCCCAATATACACGATCAGATATCCCACACATCTGGTTAAACAACATATTTATAAAACACTCAACCTTTCCTAGTTTAAACCAGAAATGCTCATTACTACACTATCATCTATTAACTGTAACTTCCTACAAATGATCCCCTTAGACAATGCTGTAAATGAATTAAATACACCTTTTCTAAATATCTTTTAATAGTGCTGCACCTCCTAGAATGAAGAAACTAAAAACACGTAATGCAATTTGGCTATCCAAAAAACAGAATGCTAATGCAGGATACGGAAAAAGCATGGACAGAATGCGGTGGTGGTGCTGTGGTAGTGTTGTCGCCTCACAGCACGACGTTGTCCTGTTCGATTCTCAGCTAGAGCATCTTCTGTGTGGAGACATGCGTGAATGGGCGTACCTTCACTGAAGGTTGTGCGTCAGAGCTGGCAACTCGGCATGTGAAAAATCTACTGCCAATCATTAGCGGACCGGAGTTCCGTGTGGCGACCCCTAACCGGGAAAAGCCGAAAGACACAAAAACAGAATGGCAAAAAACAATCTCTCGATAACTTGAAAACTTCAGAAAGCTTCACAATCGTACTAAAACACAAATGAAGACAAAAAATTATACTCAAATAAAACTTTCAGAATAAGACTAAACACAACCCTGAATAATTTTGGATATCCATTAAAGAAATCTTACATCTGGGCCAAAAAGTCAACCGAAACCACTCTCCTGATAACTCACCACTCCAAACTGCAGTACAGTTCAACTCTTTAGTCAGTACAGCATCTCTAACCAAGAATTCAACATCTAATCCAATCCCTGCCCAACAGCCACATATCACCATATCCTCTTTCACCTTCAAACCTGTGCCCACATAATACATAAAAACAACACAAACTTGACCCCTGCTCTTCAGCTGATGACCTTTCAAGCAAGTACCTAAAATAGCAGCCAAAGGCATTGTCTATCCTATCTCAATCCTTATAAACAGGTCAATCCAGAAATCCCATGTTCCCTCTCTCTGGAAAAAGTATCACACTATCACACATTATCCCTCTTAAAGAAGGAAATTCAACAGACATTAATAACTTTAGAACTACAGCAATCTTATTCCCCCTTGCCAAAATACTTGAAAAACTTATTCAAAACAATTGCTAACTATCTCCTGCAGGAAGAACTCCTATCCCCTACACAACATGGCTTTCATCCTTCACTGCCCTTCTAATCTATACAGATACTGTCAATAAAGCTAGAGATAATGGCAAACTACTTTCACCCTCATTTCTAGACCCATCTAAAGCCTTTGACACAGTTTGTCACAGCAAACGTCTACTTCAAATGTCCTCACTAGGTCTCTCTCAGTCAGTAAAATGGCACTACATGCTCACTCCTTACCTCTGAGCCATCACCATTATACCACAAGGCTCTATCCTTGGTCCCCTCCTCTCTAACATTTTCACCAACATCCTCTATACATCCACACAACAAGCCACCCTAATACAATACGCAGATAATTCCACACACATTTGTACAACTTACAACATGGTACATCTCCAAAATATTACTCAGAAAACCTTAACAGCCACTGAAATATGGCTTTGTAACTCACAACTCATGCTCAATCCAAATAGGACCAAACTACTACTACCCCCCCCCCCAAATATCTCTCACAGAGATCAAAATTTAAAGTACTGTATCTTGATAATACAAGCACTGAAGTCATTTCTCATAGCAAATAATTAGGGGTCTTCCATTCAACCTGATGTACAAAATTACATAAGAAAAACTGATCAAAAACTAGAGACAAAACTTTCTCACTGATGCAACTAAAACTATATACTTATCTCCTCCCCATACTTCTTCATGGTGTTCCCATCCTCACTAACCTCCAGGCTTCAGAAAAATTAAAACTTGAATGATGATATAACAAAGTTGCTAAATTTGCAGCAACTACCCCTTTCAGAAACCACCACTGTACAGCACTAAAAAGCCTAAACTAGTTAGAATTGCCTCATCAACTAACATATAAACAAATTCATACCACCCATAAAATTATCCAGCATCCATGTGCCTGTCCAGCACTAAAATAAAAGTCTATGCAACTGTGTTTCCAGTCGGTCATTGCGAACCAGTGACCAAAAACTCCTTTTCTGTATACAAACCTAACAAATCTGCTGGGCATTGACTGTACTCGTACAAGGTTGCTAAGGCCTGGAACTTCTTACCAGATCCATCAGGGCAATCCACTCCTCTCCTATCTTTCAAAACCACTCTGAAAGACTTCCCATCTAAAATCTGGCTTTGTTCTTGCTCAAAACCAGGATAAACTATAACCCCTAAATGTGAACAAGTACCTTTTTATTCCTTATAACTTCTTTACTCTTCCTTCATTTACTTCCTTACTGCTATCAAACTCTCTTCCCTAACTTTCTCTCTAAATATGCCATAAGCCTGTTTCCCTCACTTTATATTGCAAATCCTGTTTGTACGACACTAACTTTAATTTACCTACCAACTGTCTAAAATGTCTCTAAATATTAAATGATTGTCATATAACTTCTATCAGTTCTTAACTAATGTTTTTTTTATTATTTATAATGTTTTTATATTATTTACACTGGAGATGTTTTTGTTTTATTTTTAAAGATTATAAAATTATTCTTCTTAAGTTTTGTAATAATTTACAGCTTTGTTCCTCTGGCATCCTCTGAAAATGGGCTTCTACCCAGTTGGACTTTTCAAATGTCAATAAATGACTATCAAATCTGATCTAGTTTCCATTCACAAGGGCCTGCCCTTGTCCTGCTCAGCTTGTCTGCCAGACAGTTTTGCTCTAACAGATTGTACTGTGAAGCTATATCCCATGCTAACATGGGTAGTCAGCAAGGGTTATGACCTAGTTCCCCCTGCCTGTCAACCTACCGCATGACTGTGGTATTACCTGTAACAACCTGAAGAGGTTATCGAGACCAAACAGGATTCAGAGAGTTGAGTGCCTTGATCAGGGCAAGCATCTCTTTTATATGTAGGTGCTCGCGTCTGTCCTTGGTGTATCACCTCACACTTTCATCTCTTTTGAAACTACTCCCCAAGAAAAGTCAGAGGTGTCTGTAGTGACTGACTTTTTTGGCACCAATTATTTATTTGGAACAAATCTTCCTGCAGGACGGCAGAGTAATTTGTGGATTCAATGACTACTCCTAGACTGCAGTTATCTACAAACTTAGTCAGCCAGAGCCCTTTGGTATTTGCTTTTACTTCAGAAAAGTAGATGCCAAACAAGAGAGTTCCTAGCACATAACCCTGGGGGAATCATCTGATAAGTGGTCTCCTTGTGGAGGTATCTTCCCCTATTTTGATCTCCTGCATCCTACTTGAGAGCCTTCTGGCAATCTAGTGGATGACAGTGGGGTTTATTCCCAGTTTACTCAGCTTTTCTACTATATTCTGAGTGAAGAATTATGTCAAATCCTATGGACAGGTTGAAGTGACCTTTACAAAAATCAGTCATTTTGAGTAAGCATGACCTGCCCTTGGCAAATCCAAACCAAGACAGGTCCAGTGTTTTGAATTTTCCTATGTCCTGACTGATTAGTTCCATGACAAGTCCTCCCATGACTTTGCATATGAAACTGATCAGACTTAATTCCCTTATATGGATTTTGCTAAGTGGACTAGACTGAGGACCCTTTTCAGCATGATCTAAGGCCATATTGGCAAAGACAAGAAAGAACAGACATATGTAACATTAAAATCAATGCAGTTATAACATAAAAAAAATTCCAGCAGCAAATTACACACATGCAAATGCAACAATTTTAAGGGCATCCGTGATGCAAGTGAAATGAGCAACATTTCAACAGACACAATGCACTAAAAGCTTCAATATGTAATTAAAACCAATATATATATATATATATATATATATATATATATATACATATATATATATACATAAAAAACATATAAGCATGGTAGGGATAAAATAGTGCTGCTGAGAGAATTTAGTCATATCAAATAGAATACTACCCCCTGCTAACTTACGAACAGATTGTTATATCAAAGAGAATAATACATCCGATTTACAGTATTAAAGCAAAAAAAAAAGGTAATAAGCAAAGAAATTGGCTGGATACAACACTGCAAGCAACAGTCAACCACTGCTTGTTCTATAAACTATACCCCTAGTAATGAAAAAATACTTGTTCATACAGCTCCTTACACTTTTCCTCCACTCACTTCTCAATTTCAATCAAACTCTCCCCCCTTACTCTCTTTCTAAATAAGCCATAACCCTGTTTTTTTCTCTCTCTCACTTCACACTGCAATTCCTGTTTGTATTGTACTAACTTACCTTTAATTTCTCTATCTCTACAAACTGGCTAAAATTTCTCTAAATATTGTCATTGCCATATAAGTGGTATGTTTTTGAGCAATATTTTCATATTACATCTAATTTGTTAAACTACAGATGTTTGTGATTTTTATAATTTTTTAAGCAAGCAATATCTTTATCACACATAACAGGCAATCATGCATTTATATAAATGAAAAACCATAACATTTTCAGTTGCAAACATTATATTAAAAAAAAAGATTCTATCTTCCCTAATAACTTTCAAATAATTTCCTTAAATTCCTCTCTAGCAGATAGGTGGGAACAGTGCCAGTGTCTCATTCTTATTTCATTACCCAGCATTTTTATTTTAGTTACTACTGGTGCGAGATCTGAAGTAGTTACTAGATGTGTATCAACATTTTCAATTAAATGCACATGTTCCAGTGAAATATAACTTATGTCTAAGCCTAGCTCATTTTTTTCACATTGGGGAATATGCAAATTCTCAATGAACCCCTAACACTGAATTCACATCTTCCAAACCAAATATTCATATACATTTCTTCAAAATTCTACCCTCTTTTGTTATATTTTCCCTTCTAGCCCCTGCCCCACTATATCCACACTATTGCAAATCAAATTCAATCCCCATCTATGAGTAATATTCTCTTCTGAAAGTGGATCATTTCTCCCAGAATTTTCTTAAGCTCCACTGTAGCAGTTTTAGGTGGAATATAACTATGTGCCAGTATAATCCTTCTCCCTTGCCTGTAGACCCTTAGTACTACAGATCTAACAGGATTATCTTTTTCCCCCCAGTACTCTATCACTATAGGAGCCCCTCTCGCAATACAAGCATTTCTCTTTTCCTTTATCCCAGATATTATGCTGAATAACTATCCTGAAATCCTTTCTTTATCAAATTCACATGCTCAGTTCTTTCCAAATACATCTCCTGTAGCATAGCTATTTGCACTTTGCATTTTTAATACAGTTCACTACTCCTCCTTTTTATTAATATATCTGTGACGCCATTAACATTTAAAGACAAAATTGAAAGTGCTGTCATTACGACAAAAAGTTATTATTCCTACCCGTTATGTATAACGTTTTTTTTTTTTTAAATGTATAGTTTCAGCTTTTCGTGTAACAAGCATGCACTGTTTGTCAAGTTTATCTTTTCTACAATTGCTTCTTCTTCTATATTTGAACCCAAGTCTAATTTTACCAGACTTTTTGCCGCATCTTATCAGACTTTGCTTTAATGAAAGCCAAAAAAAAAAAAAAAAACCCCAGAACCTATTAACTTAATACAAGCACTAAAAATTATGTGCATCTTCAAATAATGAAGTTTAACCCCTCCTAATAAGAGCAATTAGCCCTGACAGCCACACTTGCATGCTTGAACTAACCAGTAATTAAGATTATACATGGTAAGATGCATGGTACAGCCTATATTTCTACTTACACTAAGTGTTGTCTGTTTTTAGCTTATTCTTCTCCCAGATGCAGAAAACAACTTGAATGCTTTCAGAAATCATGATCTCCTAGCCACTAAAAGAATGTTGTGACTTTTTACTGACCTTGTCAACTCATCTCCATAGAAAACATAACCAGATAGACAGTTGCCTTCCACTATAAGTTTCTCATGTTGCACTGTGAACATGTGCTAGAGGAAAACTTTTCTTTAAATTCAGTGTTCTTTTATTTCCTTGCATCTCCTTAAAACTTATTAGATCAGGCCAAGGGTCTTATTCCAGTCATTCCCCTAAGCAAAAGTAATTAAAACTGATATCCTTTTTCCTATGTCATGTTCTTTTGTTCAGGCGTTCTTCTCTTTTTACAACTTCATTGCCTACATTTCTTAAAACTGAAGAAAAAAATAGGGGCACTTGTTTACTTCAGTATATCTATTACACATAAAAAGAAATGAAAAAGTTCTGCTTTATAGCATGCAGTACACATCATGTATTATAAAACACTTAACAAAATTTGTTTTACTCAACAATTAACCCTTGCCTTCTTCTTCCCCTCTCCTTAATGTTCTTCCAAACATTAACGACCTGAAGTGGGGCATATACTCTGGAAGTCAAAAATGTCCAAAATTTCCAGGTTTCCCTTTTCTGTCACATTTCACAAATGTAATTAATGCTTTGTAATCCAACACTTATTCATTAATTTTTGAGTTGCTGGTTTTCTTACTGTTGATCCCCATTCTCAAATCTAGTCACTGGTGCCTTTCCAACATACTCCTGGTTCTTCTAATGAACTTGTACGTTTTCTTCTATCACTCAAGTATTTTCCTTTGTACACTGGAAGATGTTTCAGTGGTATAGTCTCTCTATGGACTTTATCCGAATAAGAAGCAGAATCACCTTCTGTTTGATAGCTCACTTTTTGTTGAACAAACTTTTGTATTTCCTCATGTTCTGCATCAAAAAAAACGTCTTTGACCCTCACATAAAAAATATTCTGAAGCCAGCTGGATACAGCAGCTTTACTGTCACACCTGCTTCTCAACATTCCTTTACTGCTGGAATAAATTTACTCCTCTTCTGCCTGGAGTACAGCGAGTAATCATTTTCCACAAATACACCATGGTCTCCCACTTTCATTTAGTACTTTGTCCTTCTGCCACAGTTTTGACAGAATCAACTCTTTCTGCTGGGAGGAATGCCTCTTTACTATTAAAGGTAATGTCTGCTTTCTAATGGCTACTTTTGTAGCATACAATGTGTCCTTTCAATTAACAAATCCTGCTGTGGAATACCAGTCCAGATGCTTATTTGTGCTTTCATGAAATTAATACAGTCTGTTCCTTCCAGTTTCTCTGGTACAGCAGAAAATCTCAGTTTTCCCTACATGCTTTGCCCTCCAATTCTACCATTTTTGAAAGATTTCTTCTTGAGCAGTCTCGTACTCAGCCAGACCTTTCTGCATTTCGACCTAATCTTTGCAGTTTTATCTGCTCATCTGAATATCTGTTTAATGCTTCTTCCATTTTTCCAGCCTTTAGTACAGTTTATGTACTCCTTCAGCGTTTTGCTTATTTTAATCACCTCTGAGCACATTTCACTTATTTTTTCCTCTAGATTACTGGAAGTCATGTCTTGCACCAAAGCTGGAGCTTGAATTGCTTTCTGCTGAACAGCTGCAGGATTCTTCTCAACCTGCGTTTACTCCTCATGTTTTCTTTCAAGGTTCTCTCAATTTCTTTTTTGCTGGCATCCAGTTAGTGCACTTACTAGCTAGTTACTGAAATTTACCCAAAAAGACAAATTCACTGGATATCTTTTCTGAGTTTGTTTTTACACTGTGAGAGCTGAAATTAAGCTATTACTTAGTGTGCAGCCGTCTTGGTAGTCCAAGACTGCAAAAGTATTGTTCTTAAAAATTTCTGTAATACCCTAAGAAGCTTTTCTTTCTGGGCCTCTGCTGAAAATGGACACCTACCCAGTCGGATTTTCCCAGTAATCAAATGTCAATAAATAATTCAACTAAACATTAGCTTTCCTTAACAATACAAGTCTTAACAGAATTATTACTGACCTATTTAACTTGTCATTTTTGTCTAATAGTTTCAAGAATGCTGTTCCATCTAGCTGGTGCAATTTTAAAAACTGTTTCTTTGCATGGTGGTCATAAAAATTGTATGCAACCAGTTGTACTGAGGAAATAAGACTGATTTCTAATGCTCAGTTAGTTATGCAGAGCATGACCGTACCTTTTGTGCAGAATTTTGAAATTAAGGACATGGAGGAGAAGAGGTACTCTAGCTGCAACTGGGTGCCAATTGCTTCTCTGCAATGCCATGGAGTGGTGTTCTCTGTTGTTATCCAAGCTAATAAGTCTGATTATTCTCAGCAGATTGAATTAGGGTAGTATCTTATGTGAAGCACAATGACTGGGAGGTAAGTGTTCTATCCTGGGGAGCAGAACATTTACTGCTATAGTGTACCTAGTTTTCAGAGTCAGTAAGTTTGAAATTTTTACATGAAATTAGTAGCACAAGCACTTTATTAAGCGTATGTGTAATGTGTTAAAAAGTGAGGTGTTGCTTGAGTATCTGGGACTTCTGTTAATGGTGTCCATGTGGTAAGCTGGGCTTCTTATATGCTGCCCTATCAACTAATAATTCAATTTTTGGGGGTGTTAAAGCATTTTTTTTCCTTAGCCTCAAGACTTAACTGCCAGTGGGGAAGAAAAACCTAGAATTGTGGTTAATGCCCACTAAATGTCAAAAAAGAATATAAAATAAAACAGGTCATTACTGTGACCTGAACAACCCCATCAAAGACAACTTTGTTAGGGAAACCTCCAGGGGAACAAAGGCTCGACACTGCATACCACAGAGCTGGAGTAATTGGACAAAGAAGTTTGACGACCTTATGCAGGTGCTGCAAAAATAACACTTTTTACTGGAATTTATGGCCAGGAATGATTCTGAATTGAACAATGTGTAGCTAGCTCTCTCTGATCACTTGGATCAAATTCTTAAATACTCGTAGAAGACCAATGAAATAGCAGCCTAAATCCAATGAAGCAAGGTTGTATTATGCTGAGACTAAGCAGATCGAGCATGAGGACTGAAATAAGTAAAACGTTATGGGAGATAACATACAAGACCTCAAGCAATGACTGTGTGGCTTTCATACAAAGGAAAATTTGAGTGGCTGGAGATCCCAGGTCCAGAAATATTACATGAACAGACAGATGTTTTTCTATCATTTTTATTCACATTACTTCATATACAATTAAGGAAAGAATAATGCCTACTCTTTTGGTCTGAGAGAGAAACATTTGTAGTCAATGGCAATAAAATCTGGGCCAACAGCAATTACATCTGGGTAACTTGCCAGCAACATGTGGCTTTCCGACCAGCTGTGATTGTTTGCAGATGGACTACATGGAAATGTTGCTTGCAATAACCAGCCAATTTAAAGGTTTGGCTTTCAGAGGGCACACGCATTTCTGAGTCAGTAGAAAAGCCTTCATCAGACTTTGTGATACTTCTATGACTGTTCCTCAGATTTTGATGATTTCCAAGGAAGCATCAGTTTCTGAATGTACTGAGGGCACTGATGACTTGATACAAAAAAAAGGAAACATAAGAGCCTTTTCCTTTATTCAAGTCTTATTTTATTCAGCACCAGAGGGCAATACAGACTGTTAATTCAAGAAGAATTGTGACTAGACAAGTGGAGCACTGAGCGTCTGTAAATGCCTTCTGATAGTTCATTCTTCTTACTGAAGTTGTAGGATATGATTTTCATTTTTTATGTGGAATACAGACTGGTATGGACTTGAATGGATTTGTAGACGTTTATTATACAGCTTTACCTATTTTTATTTTAGAATACTGTAACAAATGTCAATAGATATACTAGAGAGAGAGCAACTAAAACAAACACTGACCATTAATGTACTCTGTTGAGTTTGAGGAAGGGTGCACATTAATGTAATATAGTTCTTTCTAGTGCAATTTTTTGTCTATTCCTATTTATTCTCAACCATAACGGACCCTTGTTTGAGGCAATTCTGTCAAACTGCCTGTCTGAGACAGAGAGATTTCCTCCTCATTGTGAGTTCTATACTTGATATTATAAATCATTTATATTGGCTATTTCCCCTTGTGGGGTGTATAAAGATTTTGGGATTTATTATGTAATGCTTTTATATGTGCTGACCACTAATAATTCTCTTTCTTTTCTCACGTATTATGCTAACGGAATTATTTCCCACCAGGGATACCAGAGCAGGGCACAATTATTTTTAAACGTTATATATTTTTTTCTTTTTTTTAGCTGAACAATTTAGTCTGCTGGTGTGGAATGTAAACTGTCTACACATTCTGTTTAAAAAAAAAAAAAAAAAAAGTACTTACATACACTAGGGTACATAAATCCCCAGTTTGCACGTGCATCTTAAAAATTTGCAGGCTATGTTATACAACTTTTTTTTTCTCTGTTTTAGAAGCAGGAGGAGGGCACCATAATACAGATATGAAATGGAGTTATAATCCCTATCACTGCTCAAATCCAGGATGCCTTTCTGTTGCAATTAAAGGGCTTTCGGAGGCGCGGATGTCTATTTTAGTTAACTTCTATGTACAAGGTAGAACTTTAACTTCTTTTCTCTATTTGGTACACAAATGGGTTGAGTTTTAAGAGGGAATAGTTACTACAGGCTGACAAATGAAATAGTCTGTGCTCAAAATAGATGCAATCTGGCCACTATATGCTACATTTACCTACATTAGACAAAACTTCAGAACTTCACTAGTCTCCTTGAAATGGCTACTAATTTTCTTGAGGCAAGTAGACAATCTAGCACTAATAATGTTTTAGATGGAAATGAAGATTTGTTAAAGGGATATTTGGCACCACCATTAAATCCCTTTGTACGAAATGTGACATTGAATATAACATCAAGCTCTACAGTGAATCATGCGGTGATGTTTAAAGAATTAGAGAAAGAACTTTCTAAATATAAAAAATTACAGTGGGACAATCTCTTTTTTGAAACTAGTTTGAAAGAGAAACAAGTACCGAAAGGTTTGAGAGTGAATAATTTACCAGCCGGAAAAGACTTGCTGAAAGAATTAGTTGACAAGTGGTTAGAGGTAAACCAAAGGGCGGGGTTACAATACATGGAAATACCAAAGGAATGCAACAAAATAACCCTTGCAAGTACTTCTAACAGAATATGTGAAATCTTTAACAAATTAAAACAAGCGACATCAGCGGATAACTTTAGTACAAAGATGTGTGGTATACAAGAAAATCTCATAAAACTAAATGATTCATTAAGTCAGCGTAAACTCAAAAAATATGAAGAGATTACCAACAGGGAGTGGCTTCAGCATATGGGCTGGAACTTCAGAATGAGATATGTAACAATGCTATGCCTAGCAGTGAAGTGTTGGCTTGCAGTGAAAATGGGGCAGTTCGGAGATCTAAGCGGATAAACAAAAACGCTCAGAATTTTACTGAAGTTTCAAGGAAAAGAAGTAATAAATCTAAAAAAACATTGATCCTGCAGGAACAACTAGTAACGCTATAGGTATAAGCAATCTTAATACCATTAGCGAAGACAATACAGAACCGGGAAGTTGTACTACTATGAATGACTATGGGAGAGAAGGGCAGCCCATTCACACTTATCAAAGAAAAGGAGGCAGTGATAGAACCTGGGCCCAGGTTACATCAAAAGGGATTGCCTCCAATAATAAATGGCGCTAGAATCAAAACAAAGAGCAACAAAAAAAGGGTTTGTGAAGAAGGGCCAGAGCAGAGCGAATTGGAATCACAGCAAGCAACAATGGAGGACTTAGGTACCGACAGTTTTAAAATTGTGAATCTCTCTAAATATGTATTGTCTGAAATTGAATGGTTTTGGCAAAAGGTTGGAATTTTCTACCCGCACAAAGAGCGAACAAATTGCAAACTGTTAATGAGCTCAGAAGTTATGTTAGAATGTTGAATTTTAAATGTTCTTTTAACAATAATATGAATGAAGTTAGTGATAAATTGCATTTTTATAAGCCAAGCAGTTATAACCCACCATTACATAAGGATTTAGAAGCATTTTTAAATTTATGTGAAGCCCAGCTGATATAAATTTTTGATAAACAATCAGAATTGAAATACTATAATATGTCTAAAGGTGAAAAAAGAAAACTTTGATAGGCTTATTAATAATAATGATATTTTGTTTTTAAAGGCTGACAAAGGAGGTGCTATTGTGGCTTTGGATACAGATGTTTATGAAATTAAAATGCTTGAGTTATTATCAGATGAATGTTTTTATATGAAAACAAATGACTAAGGTTAAACAGGGGTATAGAATGATAGATGCCTGTATTGAGGAGTGATTTGTAACAGGGAGAATTGAAGAGAAAATTAAAAAAAAGTCTGTGCAACAGTAACCCTAAGTTAAGTAGGATCTTTGGTATACCAAAGATCCACAAGAACTTAAACAACCCCCCTCTTAGACCTATAGTGTCGAGTGCAAATAGTAAAACTGAAGCACTGTCAGTTTATGTAGCTAAACCCACGCATGTTACTTATATTAAAGATAGCTTTGATTTTCTAGCCAAAATTAGGGATTTTGAAGTAGAGCCAACATATATTATGGTTGTTGTCTTGCGGCTTTTTGGTAACATCAGAAATAAAGTCATTGTACACTATGATTTCCCAATGTAGATGGGGATGGAAATAATGAGGCTTGAATTGTTAAAATCAAGAGTTTTGTTCTTCTAATACCATTAGTCTACTTATGGAAATGATATTGTGTTGAGCTACAATTATATGATTTTCAAAGTTGAAATACATTTGCAAACAAACGGAGTAGCTATGGGGGCGGCTTTAGACCCTAGTTATGCAAATGTGTTTATGCAAGGATGGGAACAAATGCATATTTTGGATAGTGGCTTTAGAAACAACATATGTAAGATGTTCAGATTTATTGGTATTTTTCTGTTATGGAGAGGTACAGAAAAATAATTGAGTGATTTTATTATTTTTATTAATAATGTGTGCACCTATCTTAAATTCACATATAAAAGTTATAAGGTAATGACTTTTTTGGATCTAGTGGTATTTAAAGAAGAAAATAGATTGTTAACTAAAATATATAAAAAAAAGTACAAAATAATATGTACTTACACTATACTAGTATGCATCCTGAACATACTAAATTGAATATAGTGAAAAGTCAGTTAAAGAGAATAAGTGATTTAACCATGAAAAATACTGATTTTGAAGAAGTCAGTCATTTATGCAATAAGATGTTAAAAGGTTATCCGAAGGCTCATATAAATAAATTATGCGAAGATGAGAAGAGATCTAGATTAAATCAAAGTAAAAAGATAAGTAACTATAGTAAATGTGATGCTAATGTTTCTATGGCTA
The DNA here is from genome assembly GCF_019279795.1 of Protopterus annectens. NCBI lineage: Eukaryota > Metazoa > Chordata > Ceratodontiformes > Protopteridae > Protopterus > Protopterus annectens. Next base: position 457,858,011 of record NC_056731.1, read on the forward strand.
TAAATAATAGTGTTGATTCTAAAGCCATAAAGAGTATTTTAATACGGAATTGGAGTATCTTTAGAACCAATGAAGAATTGGTAGATAAAATTGTAAAAGGGCCTAAATTTATTCAAAAAAGGGGTAAGAGTTTTAAGAATTATTTCCAGTCTAAACTCAATAGTACTAAACTGACCAATTCCAAATGTGGGATGGTCAAGTGTTTGAAATGCAATATGTGTAATTATTTATATGTAGATAGTAATCAGTATACATTAGGAAGGAATATTGTTAAAATACCAGGTCTATTTAACTGCAGAGTTAAGAATGTAGTTTATCTTATTATATGTTTGGAATGTGTTGCATTCTATGTAGGTAGAACTACTAGAGAATTATATCGTCGTATATATGAGCACAAATACGCTATTCAAGTTGATGATAAAAATGCTGAGAGTAGGCATTATAGAATTAAAAAATGTAAAGTTAATTTCAAATTTTTAGTATTAGAAAAATTAAGTGATACAGTGTTCTGTATGAATATAGAGGAAGAGTTAGGCTGGCTAGAGTATTCTTGGCAAGTTAAATTAAATGCCCATTTCCCCCCTGGCCTTAATAATAGGGAAGAATTTGTAATGTATTTAAAAAGAAGGGTTTTAAACATTAGCACACAGGGTATTTAATTGCTAGTCTAGATTGTGAGTATGTGAGTATAGATTTATGTATTAATATATATGTATTTATATTTGTATTTATAGGTATTTATGTCTTTTATAAATGTTTTAACAACGTATTTGCTAATTAGTCATGTGAATAATGTAAACATATGATCAGCTGCTGATGGTATAGAAGTTTGTCATTTTTACAATGTTACTGTCTGAAGAAGTCTCGTTAAGAATTGGAGATGAAAGCGCTTATCGTTGGAAGAATAAAGGATTACTCATTGCTTCTGTTGCCTTACTTTGTTTTGTTTTCTCCTTGAAATGAAGGAAATACACTGATTTGAGACTTCTAGACTTGAAATACACTGTTTTTTCATAAAGACTTTCCGCTTATTCTAGGACTGCGGAAACAAAAGGGCATGTGTATTTTAAGTTTTTTACCTACTGCCTTATATTGTATATTTGTCAAATTATACCCTTTCTCCATTTTTTTCTTAAGATAATAGAGAACATCTCTGGAAGATGAACTTCTCTTTCTCTAAAACACAACATTTAAAACTCAACACAACAGCTGGCTTGATGTGTTGGGGGGGGGGGTAATCTTCTAATATTACAAGTTTTCTTAAACAGGACAAGTTTATATACACTCTTACAAAATGTTTTTAACAGAATACGCTTGGTCCCCTAGCGGAGGGGAGGGTACTCACATGAGACTTAATATGTTCCTCAAAAAATGTTTAGATGAGCAGCATCTGTCACTAATAGAGAATATGCCTGGGGATTGAAATTATTTTGTCATTATGCCACAGCATTAATGACATGTTTTACTACAAGACAACATAGGCTAAATTGGCTTTTCAGGTGAAATATTTTGGTAATACCCCTCACATAGGTTTTTAGCTATGCATTTTCACTCCTAGTGCAATGCACATCAAAATCAAATCATTAAGATAGCATCCTTGGACACTGGACAACAGTCACCCAGATGAATCCAAGGCAATTTCACTCTACAGAGAATAAGGGACTTCCTGTCCTCAGCATGCAATTCCCCATTTGTAATCTAAACAAACACGTCTTTGATTCAACTAAAATCACAAGAGGTTAAAGATACACTAACTAAACTTGCCCTGCCGAAATAACCCAGGGTCCAATGGGCTTTACAAAGATGTCTACAAATGTGGCTTTCAACAATGTATTCTAAATTTTGTGACATTGACTAATCAGACTCTCTCTTTAATGGAACCCTGATGCATCATGGTATCAAATGGTCATATTTTTAATCCTAAAGTCCAATAAGGGACCTTCACATGTATCCTCGTACAGGCCCATATCAGTGTTGAATCATGGATATATGTTATTTTATAGCTGCAATGGCATTAAGATAATCAGTTCGCTTGCTCTCCCTAGTTCATTTGGATCATACTGGCTTTGTCCTTGGAAGAACTATCTCAGATAACATGATCAAAATTTTTGTTAAAAAGGACACTCTGGTAGATCTAAGCACCTCTGACCTAGACGCTGAAAAGGCTTTCCTCTTTCTGTTGCTGAAGTACCTGGCCCTCCCTACCTCCTACACCAGAGTTAAAGAGGCTTTATAGGCACTGTACAGTTAAGATTAGGACTTTAGATTTTACATAAAAATTAATCTTACCAGGGTTACTGTGCAGGGTTGCCCTTTACTTCCATTGCATTTTACTCTGTACTTAGGACCAGTAGTTACCAAAAACGAGCCAGTGTTCAATTGCAGGCTATAATCTGAAGGGTACTACTTATAAGCAGTCTCTCTATTCTGATATGCTGCTTTATCTTACGAATTCTGAAGATCATCTCAAAAGAGGATTTTTCAGTTATCTCACTATGGAGAAGTGTCTGGGTATAAGATTAATAACCAAAAAACAAAAGAGGGGAAGATTAATTTCTTTCCATCTCAAGGCTTGGTTAGAAATTTCATTTTTATGAATAAATCTCAAAATATTTGGGGTTAATGGTTGCTGACCTTTGTTTTGTAAGTACTTTTTATTAATAATCAACTTATCTATAATTTATACAATCCTCATAAAATATACACGTGTGCTGACAACAGAGCCTTATTCCTTCTTTTATTTCACAGGTTCATAGATAAGTACAAGGCTAACTGCCCTTGTGGACCATTTTAAGCCTAGCTAATCACCCCACGTGAGAATCAAACCCCGCATCTTGTGTTTGTAAGGTAAACACCCTAACCATTATGCCAACCTCCTTACTTTTCCCTTATGCATTATACAAAAGACATCAATCCAATCAAATGCCTTTACCAAAACACATTTTTGTAATGTCCCCATTGTTTAACATTTTTGCTGCACTTATAACATTCTCATATCCCTACTCACCCAATAACTATTTACATTTGTTAACAGTTCACTCTGCATTTCGACTCATCTGCTCTACACTAGTTTGAGTCCATATTTCCACAGCTACCCTCTGCCAACTTGACCCTCTCATGATTAGCTTTAGAAGAGAACTGATGGCTTGCATCCTCTGCCATGTGGACCAACCACGCACACTGTTTGGAATCAACCTGTGTTACAGCTTTTTCAAGCTTCTTCTTGCAACTTTTCTTTACCGATTTATCAGCATGCATGAATAATGGGTTATTTAATCCTGGTAGAAACATATAGGACAGGGCTCAGGAGTGTCTTTTGCAGTTGTTTTTAAGTCTCTCAGCGAATGCCCACTCCAGCATAACTTACCTGCTCTCTGCCATACCTGAAGTCAAATGCTTGCAAACTTTCTTATACAGAAACTTACATTACTCAACTTGATGCAAAGATAGAGAGACTCCATCAGCAATGACAGCTTTTGGTGTTGGGCTATAGCTGATTCTCAGTCAGACATAGCAGAGCTTATTCTGGTCATGTTAGCCATTAATTACAACACTGGAACTTTAAGCAGATCACCATACCTGCAAATCCAGGATATAACTATTCTTCTTCTTCTTCTTTCGGCTTTTTCCCGGTTAGGGGTCGCCACAGCGGATCACCTTGTCCGCACATTGAATGGCAGTGGAGTTTTACGGTGTCGAGTTGCCAGCCCGGCGCCCAACCTTCCACAGAAGGCACACTCACACGCACACCTAGGGCCAATTTAGAGTAGGATATAACTATTCTATTAAGGGAAATTAAACACTTAAAAATTGTTCAAAAAGACCCACTCACTGGTTCTTTACTTTCAGCTAAACGGCATTGGTTATTCCTATGGTTAATTAAACAGTATTTTTGATTCTGATCTTACTAGTATCCATTTTGTTACATAAACACTTTTTGATATAACTGCGTTTTGAAAAGGACTTTATGATTCATTTGTACAAAACTAATGGCCATAGTGTTTTTTTTTTTTATTTATATTTTACTATTAAGTGTTTGGTGTACAGTTAATGAGTTATCGAATTGTTTAATATTTTAAGTGTTTTACAGTTTTACAACAAAGTTGTGTGTGTATGCATGTATGTGTATATATATATATATATATATATATATATATATATATATATATATATATATATATATATTAATACACACACATACATACATACACACACATATATATATATATATATCTTCTTCTTTCGGCTGATCCCGTTAGGGGTCGCCACAGCAGATCAACTGTTTCCATTTCTTATTGTCCTCTGCATCTTGCTCTGTCACATCAACCACCTGCATGCCCTCTCTCACCACATCCATAAACCTTATCTTAGGCCTTCCTCTTTTCCTGTTACCTGGCAGCTTCATCCTTAGCATCTTTTTCACAATATACCCTGCATCCCTCCTCAGCACATGTCCAAACCAACGTAATCTTGCCTCTCTGGCTTTGTGTCCAAACCTTCCAACCTGGGCTGACCCTCTAATATACTTATTCCTAATCCTGTCCATCCTTGTCACACCCAATGCAAATCTTAACATCAACTCTGCCTCGTCAAGCTCTGCCTTTTGTCAGTGCCACTGTCTCCAACCCATATAACATAGCTGGTCTCACTACCCTCTTGTAGACCTTCCCTTTCACTCTTGCTGGTACTCATCTGTCACAAATCACTCCTGACACTCTTCTCCACCCACTCCATCCTGCCTGTACTCTCTTCTTCACCTCTTCCACACTCACCATTACTCTGAACTGTTGATGCCAAGTATTTAAACTCATCCACCTTTGCCACCTCTACTCCCTGCATCCTCACCATTCCTCTATCCTCCCTCTCATTCACACACATATATTCTGTCTTAGTCCTGCTGACCTTCATTCCTCTTCTCTCTAGAGCATATCTCCAGGGTCTCCTCCACCTGTTCCCTACTCTCACTACAAATCACAATGTCATCTGCAAACATCATAGTCCATGGGGACTCCTGTCTGATCTCGTCTGTTAACCTGTCCATCACCATTGCAAATAAGAAAGGGCTCAGAGCTGATCCTTGATGTAATTCCATCTCCACCTTAAATGCATCCGTCATTCCCACCGCAGACCTCACCGCAGTCACACTACCCTCATACATATCCTTACCACTCTTACATACTTCTCTGATACTCCCGGCTTCTTCATACAATACAATTCCTCTCTAGGCACCCTGTCATATGCTTTCTCTAAATCCACAAAGACACAATGCAACTCCTTCTGACCTTCTCTGTACTTCTCCATCAATGCTGTCAAAGCAAACATAGCATCTGTAGTGCTCTTTCCTGGCATGAAACCATACTGCTGATCACTAATCATCACCTCCCTTCTTAACCTAGCTTCCACTACTCTTTCCCATAACTTCATGCTGTGACTGATCAGTTTAATCCCTCTGTAGTTACTACAGCTCTGCACATCACCCTTATTCTTCAAAATCGGTACCAAAACACTTTCTCCATTCCTCAGGCATCCTCTCACTTTCCAAGATTTCATTAAACAATCTAGTTAAAAACTCCACTGCCATTTCACCTAAACACCTCCATGCTTCCACAGGTATGTCATCTGGACCAACAGCCTTTCCGTTCTTCATCCTCTTCATAGCTATCTTTACTTCCTCCTTGCTAATCCACTGCACTTCATGATTCACTATCTGCACATCATCCAACCTTCTCTCCCTCTCATTCTCTTCATTCATCAATCCCTCAAAGTACTCTTTCCATCTGCTCAATGCACTCTCCTTGCTTGTGAGTACGTTTCCCTCATTATCCTTTATCACCCTTACCTGCTGCACATCTTTACTAGCTCGGTCACTCTGTCTAGCTAATCGGTACAGGTCCTTTTCTCCCTCCTTAGTGTCTAACCTTTTATACAACTCTTCATACGCCTTATCCTTAGCCACCTCTGTCTTTGCCATGCACCTCATCTCCTTATACTCTTGTCTACTTTCTTTATCTCTCTGACAATCTTTATCTCTCTGACAATCCCACTTCTTCTTCGCCAACCTCTTAGGTTCATAGGTAGGTACTAGGCTACTGGCCCTAGGGCCTATATAAGCCTAGCCAAAAAGGTACCATGGCTTTCACCACCCAAGAAAATTATTTTCCTGTGCCCCTGTCGAGCAGAGCCACAGAGGTGATCCCCGGGGAGAATTTCCCATTTCCCATCCAATCTTCAAGATTTTTCTTGGAGAGTGTTAATGAGGAGCTTTGTTTGATATAGATAAGTAGTTTGTTCCAGAATATGGGAAGTCTCTGGGACAGGACTCTATCCCTCCAGCATGTTCTGTTTATTGTGGTGACAAGGTTTAGGTCCCTAGAGCATGTAGCATGTCCAACAGCTCTGGGTTTGACATAGCTTTGTATGTTAGGCAGAGATCGCCTCTGAGTAGGCGATATGCAATGGAGTAATGCTGGAGTTTTTTGAGAGAGTCTGCATCTGTTTGAGGCCAGTAATCCTCTTTCTGAGGTATTTCTGCGGCCTTTCCAGTTGTTGTAGATGTCTTCTGAGGTACATACCAAAAGGGGCGTTGTACTCTATAATGAGTCTAATGAGTGACGAGTAGAGAGGAACAATGACTTCTTTTTTCCTGGAAGAGAAACCTTTTGTGATAAGGTGTGCCATGTAGAAGGATTTCCTGACTACTGTGGCGATGTGATTATCAAAGGAGAGACTACTGTCCACCTGTATCCCAAGGTCTCTTATCGCACTTTTGGTGTTAAGTAGACTACCACCTATGTGGTAGCTCATGGGTACAGAGTTTTTTACCAAAGGGGATGACAATGCACTTTTTGTCACTGAGCTTGAGGCCATGGCTTTGACACCAGGCATCTGTGTCAGTGAGGCCCTTTTGTAGGATGTCCACATCATTAGGAGTTTTGATTATGGCTCCTAGTTTGCAGTCATCTGCGAACTTCATTAGCCAAAGACCTTCTGTGTTAGCCTGTACTTCAGAAAAGTAGTTACAAAACAGGAGAGGACCCAGGACTGAACCCTGTGGTACTCCACTTGTCACTGGTCTGAAGTCGGATTTGGAGTCTGCTACTTTCACAGTGTGGGTTCTGTCAGTGAGCCAGTTGGCAACCCATCTTGTGACATAGGGATTTATACCTAGTTTAGTGAGTTTATCTATAATTCCAGAGTGGGGGATGGTGTCAAAAGCCTTGTCAAGATCTAGATAGGCTGTGTGAACTACCTCATCCTCGTCTATGGCTTTGGTGACTGCTTCAAAGAAGTCTATTAGGTTTAGGAGACATGAGCTGCCTTTTACAAACCCGAACTGGGTGGGGTCCAGAGTATGGAAATTACCAATGTCTTTGTTTATATATGTTCCATGATGATACGTTCCATAACCTTGCAGACCAGGCTCGTTAAGCTAATGGGGAGGTAGTTCCCAGGGTCCATGGTGGCTCCCCCTTTGTGGAGTGGGATAACCGTCGCTGTGCGCCATTCAGTGGGCACAAAGCCTGAGGTGAGGCTATGATTGAACATGGTGCTTAAGTGGGGAGCCAGTAGACTCTGCAGTTCGTGTAGAACGCAGCCTGGGATGTTTGTCAGGTCCCATGGATGCTGTGTTCTTGGCTTTGAAGAGTGTGTTTTTTTACCTGTGCAGCCATGATTACAGGAACTTTGCATTCTTCTGGTATGGAGATGGGCCCTTTAGGGGGTGAAAAGGGGGTAAAGCTATCACTGAACCTATCTGCCAGGATGTTGGCAATATCACTTGGTTCTGTATATTTAGTGCCATTGTGCTGTAACTCAGAGCAGATCTGAGTGTTGCCATTGAGATTCTTGATATAGCTATAGAATGCTTTGTGGCTGTTTTTAGAATCAGTGACTATTTAGCATTTGTAACTAGCTTTGGAGGATTTTATGAGGGGTCTCAGCTTCTTACTGAGGCTTACAAGGGAGTTCCTCCAATCATGGCATTTTACTCTTTTTTGCAACAGTTTCTTTCTTCTGTTGTAGAGTTTATTTATGGCAGGGGACCACCAGATTGTCTTCCTTTTTTTGGAAGATAGCATCTTGGTTCTGCTAGGAATAGCATGATCCATGCACTTGTGTAAGTGCTTATAAAGTGCATTTGTGTAGGATTCAGCAGTCGTACCTCTATTGTCCATCTGCATGGGTGTCGTGAAGTTTGCCACTTCTGTCTTAAGAAGCATGAAGTTGGCTTTGGAGAAATATTTTACGGTGGTTTCCCTAATGGGGGGTGATTAGCTTGTGGCCGGATCTGACCAACGAGGAATTGACCTCTGGTGTGGAACACTGGTCACCCATGTTGGCAATGACTAGGTCTAGGATATTGGTGCCCCTGGTGGGGGTGTGCATAAGTTGATCCAAGGCGTTGGAATTTATGAAGAGTTGGTACACAAGTAGTTTTCCCGGTTAATGGTGGGGTAATTGAAATCGCCCATTATTAGGGTGTTGGGTTGTACTCTTATATTTTCCAGTGTATCAAGAAATGAAGAATGCGAATCCTGGAGCATGGTGGGGGATCTGTAGTAAGTTACAATTTGGATTGCAGTCTTGCCCAGAGTTAGTTGCACTTGGAAAATCTCGGATGCATTATGCTGAGCAACTAGCCTGAAGGTGTGGATATCCTTAATGAATACGGGCATGCCTCCACCTTTAGTGTTTTGGTCCAGGGTAGGTGGCTGAAAGGTGTGGTATGAATTAAAGCCTGGTAATGCAGGGGTGCTCTCTGGAGCCTTGAACCAGGTCTCTGTCACTGCACAGATGTCGATGTTCTCCATTTTAAGGAGTGCCTCGAATGAATGCATTTTGAGGTTTAGACTTATAGCACTGAGTAGCATTACTCTCAAATTTTACTTGCTTGTACCTGTTACGGTGGTGAATTTGTCATTTGAACTTTGCCTTAAAAAGGCATTATAGGGGTGTCAAGAGCCTTAGCCAGTATCTCGAATCCCAAGGGCGACAGGTGCAGGCCATCTCTGGCAAAGCATCGTGGTCTGTCGATCATGTCATCCCAGGCAGACAGATACTGGATCCCCTTAGAATGACACCAGAAGCTTAGCCAATTGTTGAAGTCGATCATTTTGTCCTTGTACTGTGGTATCATTCTGGGTGATGGCAGGATGCTACTCAGGGCTAGGGTCATATCTGCCTGGGCTACAAGATTGGAGAGCTCCTCCATGTCTCTTTTCATGTAGTCCAGGGAGGTACGTCTCAGGTCATTCACACCAACACGGACAATGACAGAATCATATAAAAGGGCTGTCTTTCACTCTAACCCACATCTGATGAAGTGTGATGAAAAAAACGGATTTTAAAACAGCATTAATGGAGATGGAGTGTTTTTAGTCTAAATTTTTCTTTAATAAAACGTTACATATACTGGTTGCCTTTGTCCGTGGCTTTATTGGGTCGCTTTCAGTGAACCTTTCGTGGTTTTATTGGATTCGCATTGTGTACTTTTGCCTGCACTTGGATTTTATTTGTAGAATCATATTTGTACTTGTTGTGGAATGACCTGAGTGCATGCGTTATGTGGTGTATCCTGGCACCTGACAGGCAGCTGACAGTAACTTTCTCCTTGTTTAGCCTGGTGAGTGGAACATCAGTGTGCCTGTCTATAGAGTCACCTATGACTAGTGTGTTGGGTATGTTGTTATGCCTTACGGGCAGTGGTTGAGTGGCACACTGAGTTTGTGGGCTATATGTCCTGGGAATGTGTGTTGCTAGAAGAAAACGGTTGGTAGCCATCGCCCATTGCCATATCCTCATGGCCTCTCGACAAAGGGGGTAAGATTTGATTCCACCTTGCTTGTTGATATACCAGACCACCGCCATGTTGTCTGATTGAATCACAATTGTCCCAGACGGCAGTAGGGGATGGAATGCTTGCAACGCCAGAAGCACCGCCCTCAGCTCTAGAACATTTATATGCAGATGGGCCTCCAGTTTGGACCAGGTGCCTTGGACTGTCTGTCCCTGACATATCCCCCCCCCACCCCATCAGGGAGGCATCCGTGGTCACTGTGGCCTTGGGTTGCTGGGGGGAGAAGTGGCGAGACCATTGTGAGAGATTGTGTGTCATCCATCAATTTAAATCTTGTTTGCATCTGTGGGTTACTCGAATCATGGCTGAAAGAGGATGAAGAAAAGAATACCATTGGGTGAGCAGTAGCCATTGTAGAAGCCTCATGTGAAACCTGGCCAGGGGAACAATGGTGATCGAGGCTGCCATGGAAACCAACAGCCGTAGAACTGAGTGAGCCGTGGATTTTTCCTTTGAAAGGATTGGAATTAGTTGTTGCTTTATTCTTAGAATTCTGTACTCTGGAATAGCAGCTCTGCAGTTTTTTGTGCCCAAGATAACCCCTATGAATTCTGTCGACTGAGATGGGGTGAGATTGGATTTTTGCCAGCTTATGGTTATGCCTAGCCTTTTAGCAGTGAGGAGAGAGTATGCCAGGGCTATTTCCAGTAGATGTCTGGTGGGGGCAGAAATGAGCCAGTCGTCTAGGTATGGAAACACCTGGAATCCTTGAAGTCGCAAGTGAGCTGTGACGACTGCCATGCACTTTGTGAACACTCTGGGGGCTGTAGAGAGTCCAAAGGACAGTACTCTGAACTGGCAGTGACTGGTTCAGGCACGGAAGCGCAGAAATCTTCTTGATGGCCTGTCCACCTTTATGTGGTAGTACGCATTTTGAAGATCTACAGAGCACATCCAATCATCTTTTTCCAAAAGCGGGAGGTTAGACTGTATTGTGACCATCCGGAAGTTTTGTACTCTCACAAACTTGTTCAATACACCGAGATCCAAAATTGGTATCCGGTTTTCTTTGGCACCAAAAAGTCTGGAGTAGAATCCGGATCCTATCTGGTCCGGAGGGACTATTTGGATAACTCTCTTTCTTAGCAGCTTTTCCATCTCTAGTGCTGCTTCTTCCCTTTGACTGGGTGGAACGTCGGGAAGATTTTTGGAAGGGACGGGACAAAGATCGAAGGGGATATGATAACCTCTGGTTATAATCCTTTGTACCCAAGAATCGGTGGTGATGGTTAGCCAGGCAAAAGGGTACAAGGAGAAACGTCCCCCACACTCCTCTAGAGGAAAGGAGTTGGGCCGCTCTTCAGGAGCACTGCTAGGATTGACCAGGGAAAGAATCCCTGGAACCCCTCTGCCCCGAAAGGAGAGTCTTCCCTGTGAGTTTCCCCCTCTGCCTCTGGGGGAGAAGTTGGCCTTTGTGTCACGGAAAGGACCCTGAAATTTCTTGAACCATATCTTCCCACTCGTTTGGTTTCGGGAGAAAGCACATTGAGTGGAAGAATAACGGACACTTACGGCAGAAAGGGTCTTACCATCCTGTTCACATCTGGCCAGTGTGCTTTTAACTTTGGGCACAAACGAGGAGGCCTCAATGGGGGCATTAAGAAAGGAAGACTTAAAGGGTTCCGCGAAGTTACACAAGTGCATCCAGGCATGTCATCTCAAGACTGCAGCTGAATCTGCTGCTCTAGCTGCTCCTTCTGATGCATGAGATATCAATCGCATAGAGGAGTTAGATATAGATTCAATGGTGGACACGGACCTCATCAGACACGGCACCAGCCAAGGTTTCAGAGAGCTCAGAAACCAGATCCCTCTGAAACCTGGTAAAATGTGCCATATAACTCAGAGACCTGATAGCAAAGGTCGCTGAAGCAAAGGTGCGCTTCCCTATCCTTTCAAGGGCCCGGGACTCTGTTAGGTGAATGGACAGTCTGGCTTTCTTCTTCTGCCAGATCCTTTTTGTTGCGGCCGCCACCAACAAAGCATCCACAGGAAGACCTTTGGACCACTGGGGATCCGAAGCAGGAGGGGACAAGATCTTATCTGGCCTCCAGGGAATAGCTTTGACGGTATCAGGAGCCTTCCAAGCACGCTGCACCATGAGCCGGACAAGTTCATCGGCAGGTGGAGTAACCCAGGAGGTAGGGGACCAGGCGCGAAAGGCCTGCAGGAACACAGATTCCTCAGAGGTTGGATTAGAGGACTGCCAGTCACCTCTCTGTTTCAGGATTTCGAGGATATCACCAAAGGATACCTCAGAGGGTGACCGAGGGGCTCTTTCCCCCCTCATCAAAATCTGTGTCTTTGGTGAGGGACTCCTATGTGGAGTCCATGTGCTTTCTCTTACACGAACTTTTCAGGTGGACCTCCTCAGCGGGAGAAGACAGTGGAAAAGGGGATTCCTGAGGGAATACGTCCTGCGGCCCCTGCACCTGGTGTCCGCTAGGTGCGACTTGTGAAAGCAGTGTACCAAAGGAGGGCGGAGGTATAGACAGTCTGGAATCGCCAGCAGCAGCGATAGCTTTCTCCATCAGTTGCAAGGCTGGTCCACCCTAAGAGGAGTGCATGTCTAGGACAAGGGCCACTCCTCCTCTAAGTGGCTCAGCCTGCTGACCTGGAGTCCCTGGATGGCTGTGGGGCAGCAAACTGTGCATGTCACAACTGACATCCTGGGTCGTAGCAAAACTTTCCTGCCACAAAGGCAACTGTGGTTCCTTAGTGAGATCCATAAAGGGAACCTCAGACGGGGAAGACTGTGCTATATCCATGGACTTCAAAGGCAATAAAGGAGGAGAATAAGAAGAGGTCTTTGGAGTTGGGTGATCACCTCCCAAGGAAGGATAGTTCCTGAGGGGTGGGATATCTCTGGCCAAGAGCACTTGGTCCACAAGACACAACACATCATGTTCAGTAAGGCTTCTAGTGGACCTCACGGAGACTGAGGGAGAAACAGGCCTGCCCACAGAAGAGGCAGACTCGGTGCCTATCTCATCTGACCGCACAGAGGACAACGGTGCCAACAGAGACTAGACTACTGTTGTCTGCACCGAAGAGGTCATCGGTGCTGAGGTCATGGTCTGCACCGACAGAGGGATCGGTGCCGAAGCTGGAACCGACAAAACTGGAGTCAACAATAAAGGCGTCTGTTCTGAGGAAGATCTTGGAGCCGACACGGTCAAGGTCTGCGCCGACTGAATGGTCGCTGCCGATACAGTGGTAATGGTGTGAACCAAGGAGCCTCTCTGTGCCGATATATAGAAGGCTGCAGGAGAAGACGGAGCCAAAATCACTAATGGTGCCGAAGGTCTAGGCACTGAAAGCACTGGAGCAGACAGAGAGCTCTGGATCCGAAACTTTAGCCTTTTTAGGTTTTGGTTGGCGGGAGTCCCCGGCTGGGGACAAAAGCAAAGACTTAGCCTTAGTAGGAACATCCATACTTTTCTTATGGGCTCTAGGAGGGGTTGAGGCCTCCGACCCAGAAATAGCCTCTGAAAAGAGAGATTTTAGAAGCCCCTTCAGTACCAGCTTGTTTTTCCTTTCCAACAAAGTTCTATTCGAAAAGTTCTGACAAATAGTACAGGGTGGGACAACAGACAAATGGGAAGCTCCCAAACAATAAACACACACAGAGTGTGCATCAGAAGTAGGCAGTTTGTGTCCACAATCAGAACACCGCTTAAACCCCGGACTACCTTTATCTGCCATGACAGCAAATTAATTAATAGAAAAGGTACCAGCAATGGTACAAGAGAGTACCCGAAGGTATGAGAGAAAAAAGGAAAAGGATTACCAACGATGGTAAAGAAAGAATACGTCGCGGTAAAAGTGGTAAAGAAAAAGCAGAAAAATCTGAAGAAATTATGAACGCTAGATGCGATAGGGTAAGAGACAATAAAATATGAACTTTTCTGACAGAAAAGTAATCTGTAAAGCTATTAAACAACAATTGACTATACTTAGCTCAAGAGAAGTAGCTTGACACGACCAAATGGCAACGCAGCAAACGAAATCTGAGGTAACAGGGAGAGGGGGATTGTGGGTAAGAGTTTAGCTCGAGAGTTTGAAGCTGACGCGAGCTTGGAAAATGGCCGGCTCGGTTCTGAGCTCGGAACAGATACCCATGCGTAAGGAATGAACGAGGATTAACAATATCAGATCAGGTGTTTCGGAAATGCACAGAATGTGGCCATAAGTTGTCACCTGCTGACGGCCACACTCCGTGTGTTGTCTGCTTAGGTGTGGCCCACCTGTTGACGGACTGTAGCATTTGTCTGGGTTTTAAGCTGTGAGCTCTGAAAGACCGCAGGGCTAAACTCGTTATGAAGGGCCTTCTCCCTGCTTCTGAGGTGGTCAATTCTTCCTCTTCAGCAGTCACGGCTGTGACTGCATCTCTGGTCTCCGTAGCTCCCTCCCTCTCTCTCTCTCCCTCCAAGGCCAGGACTCAACCTCCCACTTCAAGGCCTGGAGAAGGGGACCCCGTAAGGATAAAGAAACAAGAGCATGAGCACAAAGGTGACAGACCCAGAAAGAGGTCCCTGGATTGTTCTGCCCCGATGGGGCCTCCTCCTAAGGTGCAGGTTGTTTCTAGACCTATCTCCCCTCGGCTCCGATCACCTCATTTTTCTCCAGAGCCAGAGGAACCTAGGTCATCTTCCAGGGCTTCGGTACACTGACCAGCTAGGTCGGAGTCCATAGCCTCGTTGTGGTCCACCCGTAGCCTTTTGGAATAGGACATGGATAAAATGATGAGGAGGTTTATTAGGACACAGATTCAGATGGGAGTCTTACCAGCTCCCTCTCCCTCTGGAGGGGGTAGCTCGCTCCCCTTCTTTTCACCTATTTCTCCTTCTCCGATCCGACCACCTGATGCGGAGTATTTGGATCGGAGGAGCTTTGGAGTCAGGGGGGGCGGCACAGATGGTAAAGCCGTAGCCTGGGCGTTGGATCCGAGGGGGTGGAGTTTTTTTCTGTTGGCTCCAACCTTGTCGGGTTGAGGCCATCTCTTCGATGCTCCATCTCCTTTGGAACTGGCTCCTATCCCCTTGGACCCGGGGAGAGCATCTGCCATGCTAGGGTCCCAGGAAGTTCGCTCTTTCTCGGTGTTCATTGTAGTGGAAAAGGTTCTCTCCATTGGATTGAGACCCCTGACTATTTCTTCGGATTCTGCCCCGACTCCCCCTGGTCTGGGTGCAACTGCCATCATTTTACAGCAGGGACAACCCATACTCGAAGAGCCCCAGACGGTTCCCCTTGAACATCAGGCGGCTTGCGAGTCCTCTCTGTAGAAACCCACCGGAGAGGTCCCTTGCAAGCGTATGTGCAAGAGGAGGTACCTGGACTCCTCCCAGGAGTCCCTCATGGATGACACCGACTTGGAGGAAGGGGAAGGTTCCCCCAGATCATCTCCCAAGGATGTCTCCTTTGGAGACATCATGGAACGTTTATGCCAGCGGGGAGGCTGGTCCACCCCAAAACCTTCCTCTAACAAGTTGGTGTTCCTGGAGGCCTTTGACACGGGCCTGTCTACTTCATGGGTGTCCTCCTCCCACGGATCCTTTGGTGGACAATCACTTCGCGGGATTGGAAGGAACCGGAGAACATGGAGCCTATTCTGAGGCGCCCTGATAAAATTTTAAGCCCTCCTTCGGACAGACCTGCCTGGAATAAAGGGTCCCCTGTAGATGCTATGGTGGCAGCAGTGACCACCAAGAAGGAACTAGCTCAGGAGAGTTCCATGGTCTATCCCCCAGACCGGGAGTCCAGCACGATTGACCACCTAGGGAAGCGTGTGTATGCGTCTGCAATCTTTTCTGTAAGGGCACTGAAATACTTGGCCCACGTTATTAGACTGCAGCGCGACCTTATAAAGGAACTCCCT
The DNA here is from genome assembly GCF_019279795.1 of Protopterus annectens. NCBI lineage: Eukaryota > Metazoa > Chordata > Ceratodontiformes > Protopteridae > Protopterus > Protopterus annectens. The sequence continues at coordinate 457,873,745 of NC_056731.1, forward strand.
GAGTCACCCCTTGGGTCCACATTGCAGGAGAACAAAAATACATTCTCCATGAGGATTGCCACCCTGAAAGTGGTCTCAAATACATCCATGCACCTCTTCTCGCATGCCACTGAGGGAGCGGCTAGGGCAGCTGGGTCTGGAGTTGCCATAAGGCGTCACACCTGGCTTTGATTACCTCAGTTCTCGGAGCCCTTTAAAGCGTCCTTTGAGAATGCCCCTTATGACGGCTCTTCCCTTTTTGGTAAGACTGTCCATGACATGTTGGTCTAGAGTGAGAAGGATGGGAAGACACTGTCTGCCGTCGGTATCCGCTTCTCAAACCCTCAAAGATCCTTTTCTCATAATCAGCGAGGGCAAAAGAAGATGTCCAACAAAAGAAAATGAGAAGGTACTCCATGACTATTGAAGCAAACCAGTCCACTGACATAAAATAAAAGTTTTTATTTAGTAAGCGTTTTCACGTCTCCACGGACGCTTCCTCAGACTTCAACTATTCAGAAAACTCATATCGATCATTTAAAAATCAGCTCCAATTATCTAGCAGCCAATCAATTACCATATACACAATCACATGATGGAAGTGTTTAAAGCAAAACTTATTGCACTTCGTTCCTATGTAAACAATTTAAAACATTTTAAAAACATGGAAAAAACATAAAAAAATATATATATATATACATATGTACTACAAAACTACTTTTAAATGAAACCACATAGTACAACCTACATTCACAAAAAGCACATATCTATAATACACATGTGGTAAGATTAAATACTATAAACGAAACTACAAGTAAAACAAGGAGTGTGTTCAAAGACTTGTACATTCTACATATACAAAAGGCTAGCTGTAAGCACATCCAACAAGGGGATCACTGATAAATGGATTGGACAGGTGTCAGTGTAATAACGGACGGTCAAGTAAGAACGGCTTTAATGAAACCCTATCATTTAAACCATGTCCCTTGTCCGCTTGTAACCTGATTATCCACCTGCCTTCCTCCTTCTCTGTATAGTTACTGACATTCCACAATCTCTTGGTAGTATGTATAAGTTCCAAGACTAAAAACCTAAAAGTGTGTGTTGTGTCATTTAATAAAACATGTTTAGCCAAAGCGTTCACTTCATTTTCCTTATTAATGGCATATACATGTTCCCTTATTCTATCCCTAAGGGTTCTATTCGTTTTACCTATATAAAATCCACTACATTTCTGACAGGAGGCTAAATATACCACATTCCGTGTTTTACAGTCAGCATAATGATTGAACTCATATCTTTTGTGCGTGTCAGGGTGTTCAAAATAGTTCTTATTAAACACATAACTGCATTGATTGCAGTTACGGCAAGAAAAAGTACCTTTCCTAGAAGAAAGTAAACTTCTGGAATCATGCTTCTCATAGCATAACATTCTCTTCAATGATTTGGTGTTTTTATAACAAAAGCTGGGATGGGGTCCTGCTAGTTCCTTAATCCTATCATCTAGCTGTAATATCCCACAATTCCTCTTAATGACCTCAGTAATGCTTCTGAAAAGGGATTGTTTGGATTTCTCACGAGGGAATGTTTTCTCTTGGCCGAGGGAATCCACCCGGCCGAGAGATGCTGTTACCACGCCCAGCATACCACAACCCACACCGGAGTGTTCCAGCTCTTTTTTTCCTACTATTTCCAGCAATATTACTTCACTTCCGCCTGAGAGGATTGATGCTCGTCGACAAGAAGGTGAGCGTTTGTCTGTAGATACAGACAACAATGGAGAGACACCATCAGTACGTTCCGAACAGGTTGTGCGCAAAAAGGTTTTTTCTAACATGCCTGAGTCCTTGGACCAGGCCAGTAATAATGATTTAAGACTCCCTTTTCCACTGCCATTTTATGCGCCCAACAAACAAAAACAGAGTCCGCAGTACAAAAGCAGAAAACGCAAGACGTCCAGTGAACAGTTAGAGTTTCAGAGGAAGACGCTGAAACCAATACAAAAGACTTTGTAATTAATTTATCTCAGCATATATTAACTCCTTCAGAAGTTTCAGTTTTAAATAAGGGTCTGTCATTCATCCCCTCACAGGGGGTGGATGTTAGTGACTTAATTGTGGACTTGAAATGTTATACGAAAAACCTGGCTTTGAATTTATTTTTTAATAATGATTAAAAGTGATGCAAACCGGTGTGAGTAATTTTAGAAAACCTTCCACATTCGTACCTAATTTTCATCCGCTCATAGATAGTTTTGAGAAAGTCTGTATGAATGCTTTTTTTGAATTGTTTTCTAAGAGTGAAGAGAAGCTAAAGCCTGATTTTTACAACTTGAGTCAGGGGGAGAGGTTAGTGCTAAGAGGTTTACAGCTTAACAACACTATTATTATACGACCAGCTGACAAGGGGGGAGCAACAGTAATACTTGATAGTAGTTACTATAAACAAGTCATGAATACTATGCTACTGGATGTAACTACATATAAAAGCCTGCAAGCTTCAGAATTAAATATGACTATAAAGAATGTTTATACAGATCTCTACAAAATGTTAATGTGTGGTATAATAGATAATGATCTTTATAAATATTTTATGATAGAGAAACCTCTTGTTCCGACTTTTAGGGGTCTCCCAAAAATACACAAGACTTTAAATAATCCTCCCGTGAGACCCATAGTTTCTGGTAAAGGATGGTTGACAGAGAGTATATCCATCTATTTGGAAAAACAATTAAGACCCATAGTAGATTCCACTACATCTGTATTAAGGGATACACAACAATTTTTAGAAACTTTGGCAACATGTAATTTCAATAATACTCTGGCGAACTCAGACTATATGGTTACGTTAGATGTTAAGTGTTTGTTTACAAGTACACCAAATGAGACTGGAGTTGAATTTTTGAGATTATACTTGCTTTACAAGGGTCTTACTAATAATCATATTATCAGAATCACTATGTTGATGGACATAATACTGAACAATAATGTCTTTGTTTATGAGGGGAATTATTATTTACAAACTACTGGAGTGGAGATGGGCACTTCATGTACAAATTCTTATGCCAATCTAGTGATGGCATACTGGGAGTCCACCAGGTGAGAGATCACAGTACAAGATAGAATTCTTAGATGTGTTACTTAAAGAAGGAGGTTTGATTAACACAGAGATATATAGGAAACCATGTAGAAGAAATGCCCTTCTTCATCGTAACAGCATGCATCCCCCACATATACATAGAAACATTGTAAAGAATCAGGCTATGCGATGCTCTCGCCTGACAAGCGAGGATTTGGTATTCCAAGGAGTCATGGCTAGTATGCAGAAAGACTTGATAGAAAGAGGTGATCATGAAAAAGATCTCATGGCTTTACAAGAAGTGGAAAGAGATGAGATAGGTAATCCTTATATCAATAGGCGTAGTGGCCTACAAATGACATGGAAAAAGGAATATAGTAGAGTAACTAGAGTAGTAATTCCATATACTAATAACAGAAGCATTACTGAGGTTATTAAGAGGAATTGGGGGATATTACAGCTAGATGATAGGATTAAGGAACTAGCAGGACCCCATCCCAGCTTTTGTTATAAAAACACCAAATCATTTAAGAGAATGTTATGCTATGAGAAGCACGATTCCAGAGGTTTACTTTCTTCTAGGAAAGGTACTTTTTCTTGCCGTAACTGCAATCAATGCAGTTGTGTGTTTAATAAGAACTATTTTGAACACCCTGACACGCACACTAGATACGAGTTCAATCATTATGCTGACTGTAAAACACGGAATGTGGTATATTTAGCCTCCTGTCAGAAATGTAGTGGATTTTATATAGGTAAAACGAATAGAACCCTTAGGGAGAGAATAAGGGAACATGTATATGCCATTAATAAGGAAAACGAAGTGAACGCTTTGGCTAAACATGTTTAATTGAATGACACAACACACACTTTTAGGTTTTTAGTCTTGGAACTTATACATACTACCAAGAGATTGGGGAATGTCAGTAACTATACAGAGAAGGAGGAAGGCAGGTGGATAATCAGGTTACAAGCAGACAAGGGACATGGTTTAAATGATAGGGTTTCATTAAAGCCGTTCTTATGTGACCGTCCATTACACTGACACCTGTCCTTTCCATTTATCAGTGATCCCCTTTGTTGGATGTGCTTACAACTAGCCTTTTGTGTATGTAGAATGCACAAGTCTTTGAACACACTCCTTGTTTTTCTTGTAGTTTCGTTTATAGTATTTAATCTTACCACATGTGTATTACAGATATGTGCTTTTTGTGAATGTAGGTTGTACTATGTGGTTTTATTTAAAAGTATTTTTGTAGTACATATATACAGATATATATATATAGATATATATATATATATATATATAGATATGTTTTTTCCATGTTTTTAAAATGTTTTTAAATTGTTTACATAGGAACGAAGTGCAATAAGTTTTGCTTTAAACACTTCCATCATGTGGTTGTGTATATGGCAATTGATTGGCTGCTAGATAATTGGAGCTGATTTTTAAATGATCAATATGAGTTTTCTGAATAGTTGAAGTCTGAGGAAGCATCCGTGGAGACGTGAAAGCGCTTACTAAATAAAAAGTTTTTGTTTTATATCAGTGGACTGGTTTGCTTCGATAGTCGTGGAGTACCTTCTCATTTTCTTTTGTTGGATAATATTATTTTTGTGTTGGAGGTACCTTACCCCAGGAGTGTTTCTGTTGTTATTGGCAAAAGAAGATGTGGTTCCAAAAGTCTCAGTATTCCTGCGACGCTCAGGACTCATCTTCCCCTAGAGGCAGAGGGGATCAAGACAGACACCTACCCAGGGGCAGAGGAAGTCCGAGGAATTTTGGGTCTCGAGAACCGTTCTTGGACAGGCCCGTGCAGCAATCCTGTGGAGTTGCCTGACTGCTCTGCTCTGGAGGCAGTCGGGGGTCACCTGTCGTTGCACCTGACGCATGGGAGTCCATGTCATCAGACCACTGGGTGCTACAGATCATATCCAGAGTTTATACAATCCCTTTTGTGGTGTTCCCCGTGCCACCCAAACACCTCCTGGATGTACCACCCATGCAAAGGGAGGCAGGGTCTAGAAGTAATGAAGCTGCTAATGAAGCGAGCAACTGAACCCGTCCCCCAAGATCAGTCCGGATCAGGCATCTATTCCAAGTTCTTTTTGGTGCCAAAAAAGAAGGGGGACTTAAGGCCCATTCTGGACCTGTCAACCCTGAACCTGTCCATTGTCAAAGAGAAGTTCTGGATAGTTACCTTACAGTCCATCCTGCCTTACTTGCAAGAGAGGGACTGGATATGCTCGATAGACCTCCAGGATGCTTACTATCACAAAGATACATAGAAGCTCCAGGAGGTTCCTTCGCTTCTGGCTAGGGGCCAATCATTATCAGTTTTGAGCTCTACCCTTTGGTCTCACCACAGCCCCCAGGGTGTTCACCAAGGTTATGGCAGTGGTAGTGGCTCACCTAAGGCTTCAGGGGATTCAGGTCTTTCTGTACCTGGACGATTGGCTCCTTGCTGCTTCCACCAAGTGTCTACTTTGTCAGGCCAAGGACTATTTCCTGCATCTAGCAGATCATCTAGGGATTACAGTCAGCATTACCAAATCTCTTCTACACCCTATACAGGTCAGAGTTCATCGGCATACAGAGAGAGACCTTGCAGACAAGTGTCTTCCTAACTTCAGAGAGAATTTGAAATCTACGAATGCACGTCACTGTAATTTTTCACTCATATCTACCGCCAACAGAGGCAGTGTTGCCAGCCCTCGGCTCTATGGCGGACACTATTACACTTCTTCCATATGCTCATTTGCATATGCGAGTACTACAGTGGACTCTTGCGGTACAATGGTCTATGCTGGATCTTCCACTGACACATCCGATACACATAAACAAAGCCTGCAGGGCGTCCCTTCTTTGGTGGATGCATTCTTTGGGCATACTCAGGGGACATCCATTTGTTGTAGCCCTGGCCCAAGCCACAGTGACCACGGATGCCTCTCAGAAACGGTGGGGGGGCATTGCTCAAGAAGGACAGTCCAAGGCATGTGGTTCCTGATTGAGACCAGTTTCCATATCAATGTTCTAGAGATGAGAGTGGTCCTTTTAGCGTTGCAGGCCCTTCAAGCCTTTCTTCTACTGGGGAAAAATTGCAATTCAGTCAGACAACATGTCGGTGGTCTGGTACATCAACACACAGGGAGGGACCAGATCCTAACCCCTTTGTCGCGAGGCCATGAGAGTTTGGGAATGAGCAATCTCCACCAGTCACTTTCTAGTAGCAAAGCAAATTCTGGGACAGTCCAACATTCTGGCGGACAAGCTCTATCCTGATGTCTTACAAGTGGTCTCTGAATCCTTCAGTAGCAGAGCAGGTCTTTCTAAAGTGGGGTCAGCCTTGCTGCGATCTCTTGGCATCTCCTTCCAATGCGAAGTGCAGCGAGTTCTTCGTTGTGAACCCCCCACCGGGGGAATCCCCAGAGATGCTCTTGTTCATGCTTGGCCTCCTGGTCTTCTATATGCTTATCCTCCATTACCTCTTATCCCAAAGTTTTTACAGAAAGTGCATTGACTGGGGAGCAAAGTCATCCTCATTGCCCCATTTTGGCCTCACCAGGTTTGTTTTCCCTTCCTCTGGTCTCATCTTCTAGTTCCTCCTTGGATTTTGGATCTCTGCCCAGATTTCATATCTCACCCTACAGGGGTCCCTCATCTGAACCTGGACAGTTTGAAGCTCACAGTTTTGCTGCTCCAGGACTCCCAGTTTGTCTTCTTCTATCAAGTCTACTCTGGTAACCGCTCTTAAATCCTCCACCAGAAAAATCTACCATAGCAAATGGAAGCGTTTTTCCATCTGGGCCTCTCAGAGAAATTTGAATCCCTTCTCGGTGCCAATTTCGGCTATTCTTGAAATTTGGCAAACATTTTTCAACAAGGGGCTAGCTCTACAGTGAAGGTACAACTTGCAGCCATTTCCAATTTCCACGTTGGTGAAAATATGAGTTCTTTGGCTTCTTCAGATTGTGCAAAGCCTTTATCAAAGGTACCTTTCTCTTGTGTTCTCCGGTCAAAGATCCCCACTCCTCCATGGGACCTTACCTTGGTGTTGCAAGCTCTGGTTGCTCCTCCTTTTGAACGGGCTGCAACAGTAAACCTTAAATTTATGTCCTGGAAGACAGCCTTTCTAGTGGCTATTACCTCGGCTAGGAGGGTCTCGGAACTCCAGGCATTGTCGGTCAAGGTTCCGTACATGGTTTTTCACAAGGACAGGGTTTCTCTTCGTACCAATCCCTCTTTTCTTCCCAAAGTGGCCTCGGAGACAAACATCAATTAGACTATCAATCTGTTTTCTTCCCAAATTTCAAAAATAAAAGTGAATACAAGTTGCATTTGTTAGATGTTCATAGACAACTACAATTTTACTTGCACAGAACCAAGTCTTTCTGAAAGTTTGGCCAGTTGTTTGTGTCTTTCTCTAAACCATTTCTGGGTAAACCCATTTCCAAGGGGACCATTGCTAAATGGATTTCTCTCTGTATTTTGCAAGTGTACAAAGACAAGGGCTGGTCTCCTCCGTGTCAGGTTAGAGCCCATTCCATTGTTGGTATATGTCCTTGCTAAGGTAGAACAGTCTGGCAACAGCTATAACCAGCACAGTTCTACTTCAGCTTTCCTCAATCTGACTTGCAGGTCTGTTGAGTCTAAGGTGCCCATTTTAACCTAATCCCTCGCAAAATGTGCTCTTCTTCAGTCAAAATATCAAGGTGATGCCATAAGGAAGAGTTCATACCAAGGATGTAACCAGCCTTCAGTGCCACTGCAAAACACATTAGAGCTTGATGGAAAACATACAGCACGAGCTCCTGCTTGAGAACAGAAGTCCACAGCAAGCTGCTGCCAGTGAAGTACTGCTTTACAGCAACCATGCTTCCAGCTGGGTCCATATTAAATGGGCACGTGGCTTCCTGAAACTATATGTGAGGTAACATGCCTTGGATAAAGAAAATCAAATATTGTAGGTAGGTATGCAGCACATTAACAGAGACAACCCTTCACAGAAACCTGTGAAGAAAGACATGGGGGTGGGGAGTCTGAACTATTGTAACAGCTGAACTAGATAGATGTGCACATAAGACAGAATTCAAGGCCTTGGTTGGGCTTGCAAATATGGCTTCATTTAGCATTGTCCATCATTCATGTTACAAAGCTGAGAAGGGCGGCACTGGTACTACGTCATTTAAATAAACTACACTAGTTTGGGCACGCCACATTGCTGGCTTGAAGTTACTTAATTTCAACAGCTAACCAGTACTTTAGAGAATGAAAATTTAGTTGAAAGTGACCTTGCTAGGATTGGTTTTAAACTTTGACTAATGGGATAGTTTTGAATTCCACAATTCAGGAAATATTCAATGGATAAAGATCGGTTTATGATCTACTAAAGAGGTACAGATGTGAATGTACTGCATACACATATGAATCCAAGGAAAAGGCCATCAGCGCCTGTATATCAGTGGGACTTGGCATTGAGACCCTTGTTCAGAATGTAGAGTTGAATGGGCTCTGGCTGAAAGAAAGAGGATTTAGGACACCTTCGAAGATGCAATGTACTGATGTGGTCTGAGGGAGATATCCTGAGGTAAGTGCTTACTTTAAAAGAAATGAATGACTGAAGACAGTGCTGATTTTTTGTTTGTTGTTTGTTAGATTTTTAGCTCTTTCTATGAAAAGTTGGGACTATTGTTTTTAAGATGTGAGTTTATTTTTGGAGTATTTACTTTCAGCTTTGTTGATCATTTTTAACAGGAATTTCTTAGGGTGCAGCACTGCTTCAAATTTGCCAGATTACCATGCATTTTCCCTTTTTGAAGTTCATGTTTGAGTTCTTCTGTAAATCAAGAAAAGACTTACATTTTTATCTGCATTTTCACGACAAGGTAGAATAGAACTATTGATACTCCTTAACCTTGCAGCTCAAAAATCAGGGACAACGCCAAAAAATAGTTAGGGAAGAGGCTTAAAATCAGGGGTAAACATTTAATAATGCTCTTACAAGTTCAGAGAGCTGTAGCAATAACAGGTTTTGGATTAGAAGATAAACTGCATTTGAAAAAATAAAATGGCAGAAGACAAGGGTACTGCTTTGTCAGAGGAGCACAGGCAAGCAAAGCAGCATATTGAAAGAAGGTAGGTGAAGCAACAAGGAAGAATAGAAAATGCTGAGGAAGCTAGGGGGGAGGGACAGAAAGAGGCAAAAGTGGCAAGTGACGAAACACAAGGATACAGACAGGTGGACATAAAGGAGGTAACATCAGAAGGACAGCAAGAGGTTTTGGACTTCTTGTCAGTTAGCTGGATAGCTTTGTAATTTCAGTTGTGCAGGGGAAATCACCATTGTGCTTACATGAAAGTTAACCTTGAGAATTCTGTCTGGCTAACTTGTGACTAATGGTTTAAACTGCGAGTGAAGCAGAGCCCACTGTATGACTAACTGGAATGAGCTTCCACTGTGACAGGCATTCTCCTGTACTTCTTCAATCCACCACCAGGTCTCCTTGTCCTCCTTCCTCTTTCCAGATGTCACACCAAGCACCTTTCTAGCCATCTCTCTTACTAGCTCTGCTGTAGTTATCCAGCTATTCGGTAACTCTTTACTGCCACCCAGTGCCTGTCTTAACTCTTCCCTGAACATCACCTCACAATTAACCTTTTTCAGTTTCCACCATTTGATCCTTGGTGCTGCCCTCACACTCCTCCTCCTCTTCTTGATCACCAATGTCATCCTACAAACCACCATCCTATGCTGCCTAACTACACTTTCCCCTGCCACTACTTTACAGTCTCCAATCTCCTTCAGACTGGCCCTTCTACATAAGAAATAACCCACCTGTGTGCATCTTCCTCCACTCTTGTATGTTACCCTATGCTCCTCCCTCTTGTTAAAATACGTATTCATCACTGCCATGTCCATCCTTTTCGCAAAATCCACTACCATCTGACCTTCTGCATTCCTTTGCTTAACACCATACCTACCCATCACTTCCTCATCCTCTCTGTTCCCTTCACTAACATGCCCAATGCAATCTGCTCCAATCAACAGTCTCTCACCCTTGGGTACAGTCACCAGCACTTTATATATATATATATATATATATATATATATATATATATATATATAGTCATTCTTTATTGAAGAAACTTAAGTCAACTACCCTCTCTGCAGATCTATTCCCAGCCGAATACCTGCAAAAAGCTGCAGATGTCATAGCATACCCAGTCTCTATCTTAATTAATCGAACCATAACAGAGTCTACTATCCCCTCAATTTGGAAAATATCTTATGTAATACCACTCCATAAGGGTGGCACCTCTACAGACCTTTCAAACTATAGGCCAATAGCCATATTGTCTCCACTTGCCAAGATCATGGAAAAATGTGTGCACAATCAACTTCTACATTACCTCACCCAGAATAATCTACTTACCGACTCTCAACATGGTTTCAGACCTCACCACAGTACTACCACTGCCCTCCTTTCCTTCACTGATACAATTAACCATAATTGGAATAACAAAAAAATATCCTCAGCTCTCTTTCTGGACCTGTCAAAAGCATTTGACATGGTTAACCACCAGCTGCTACTCCATACACTGAACACTCTGTACTTAGACAACCAAACCTTTGATTGGTTTCATGCTTATCTCTCCAATAGACAACTGGCAGTACTCTGGCAGAATCAACTCTCTCAACTCTTACCTAATACCATAGGGGTCCCTCAAGGTTCCATACTAGGACCTCTTCTCTTTTCAGTCTTTATAAATGATCTTCATACAGTCATCCCTCAGGCCGTCTGCATTCAATATGCAGATGACTCTACACTACTCTGCTCTGATACATCCTTAGTCAACCTACTATCCACAACCCAGCTCACTTTGACTACAGTAGAAAACTGGTTATCAGGCAGAAACCTGATCCTGAACCCAAACAAAACCAAACTACTACTCTCTCATCCTACCCAGAAACCCTCTCCTACTCCCTTTACTATACAATCCAACAACGGGACTATCATCTCCCCTGACTCCCATACCAAACTCCTTGGAGTTACCATTGACAATAAACTGCCATTTGACATGCACATTAACCAGACATCAAAACCATTAAAAAGAAACTAGGGTGTCTATACAAAATAAAATCTTTCCTAACTCCAAAAGCCAAAGTAGCCATCGCCCGCTCACATCTCCTCTCAACCCTACTATATGCCTCCCCCAAACTGACTAACCTTTATAAAGTTGATCTGAACAAACTTACAAGCTGCTATAATAACATTGCCAGATTTGCAAGTGACATGCCTTACAGGACCCACCACTGCCAAAACCTAAAAAACCTGGGCTGGATTGAACTGCCAAACCTTCTCCATTTGAGCCAACTCCTTAAAATTCTCAAACAAATTGGCAACTCTCCAGCACTGAAAAACCTTATTATACCGTACACTAATCTCAGCTGCCTACGCTCATCAAATAGGCTACTTGTCCAAACAGTCAAATCCCATAACTCAGGGGGAGATACTCTGTTTGCCAACACTATTGGTAAAATATGGAACTCCCTCCCCTCTAACCTCACTCTATCAAGCTCCCTGGTCCAATTCAAAAAGGATCTAAAACTCCATTTCAAGTCACACTGGCTATGTCAGTGCTCTGTCCCAGACTAACTCTTCTTTATGAAGCCAAAGTCCACGCTCCAACTAATGAATATCCCTAGGACTTAAACTCTTTCTTTTATGATCTAACACTGTATTACCAAATCGATTAGATGCCCAAAACATGAAGCTCGACAACCTCCTACTATATAATAGTACAATTTCCGCTGCTATACAACTGAACTTTGTGAGTGCTACTCCTAAGATGTTACTTCCTTAGGTCATATGCATTTCTCATGTTCTTTTCCTCATTGCACATGCTATGTTTCTCCTATGTGCTATTAATGTAACAATATGTAACTTTGTAAATTGTATGACATTTGCTTTTGTATCCCGTACGTTATTTGCTGTAAATGTGGAGCTTTTCTCCCCAGGCGATCTTCCCGGTCAACAAATGTAAAATAAAAAAAAAAAAAAAAAAAAAAATATATATATATACATATATATATATACACACATATATACAATGTTTGATCAAGTATGATGCCTAGATGCTTCTGAAGCTTTACTGGGGCAGATGGATTTTGAGTTGGTTTGTAATACTAATTTCATGGGTACTTCATAGTTTTTGGGGAGTACCAAATAAAAAAAAAAAAAAACATACTACATATTAAGTACTGATGGCTAATCTTTTATGATGAAGCCAGTTCCAAATGGCTTTAAAGTCATTTTGAAATTTTTTTTTCTTAAAATGAAGTGATTTTGACCAGTTTTGTAAGGACAATCTTATCAGCACACAAGATACAGCTGATGTGTGGCAGATCCCATAAATAAACATTTATGAAAATGGAAATGAGGTATTCAAACAGTGAGGCATTTACCCACCCACATAACTTTCCATTTCCACCTCTGCTCTCTCTCCTCTCTTTTTAACCTCAAATGTCCCCACAATATCTTATTCAAACCATTCAGCATCAACTCTTGCACATGCACTGAAAAGACATTCTATCCACAGAGATACTGCCACCTTTGGTAATGTTCCAAAATAAATGGAAAAAGAAACCCAATGAAACAAACAAAGCTGTAGACCGGACCCCAAAGACACTCCTGTTGTATTATGGAAACAAGCTCCAAAATTGAGATAAAAACACTATTAAATCCGGGAATCACAAATACTGGTTAGCGCTTTCATTTAATAAAGTATTAAACTTCATCAGACACCATGTTTATGAGATCATTTCCTTAAATACCCTAAGAAAACATGCAACTGGATAAAGTCAGCATTAAAAACCAATGACCTTCTGTCATGTATTTTAATAAAAGTGTTATCTGCTTTCTGTTCTGTTTAATCTTTTCATAAATATGTGGACCTCAACTTATGTAAGACTGCCTTCCAGACTACAAGACATACATACTATATACTGAACTATAACAACTTCACTCAAATGCTTTACTTATCTGAATTTGATTTTTATAGGTGCGCTCTCTTCTCAATGTTTGTCTGAATTTTTTTAGACCAGTCTTTCCTGGACTGAGACTGATAACAGTTCAGATGGATGTGTTCTATCCAGATCAAATAAAATAAATACTTTTTATGTAATGTACCTGACGCAAAGGAGTGAGGCACAGTGGTGCAGGAAGAGGTTCTCTAGTTTGATTCTTGGCTGGGCTGCCTACTGGCAATGTTCACATGGGATTTCCCTGGTATACTACAGTCTCCTCCCACATCCCAAAGACGTGCAAGTAGGCAAAATGGTGACTCTAAATTTTTCTTAGGTGTACAAGCAGAGGTGTGTGTGAAATGGAAAAAAGGTCTGCCAATCTACTTCTGTTCACTATTTTCCATTTTCACCTCTTAGCTCTCTCTCCTTCTCTCTTTTTAACCTCAAATGTCCCAACTCTTGTCTTCTTCAAACCATTCAACAACTGTTGCACAAAAAGACCATCTATACCTAGTTATGGAACTGTAGCTGGGACGAAATCACTGCTCTAGTATCTTTTCAAGAACATTGATAAAGGCACAATATGAAAGTCATCTGCAGCGGATAAAGATGGTAAATCTGGCTAGAGGTAGGACTAGTACAGATCTAAAACTGAAATACAAGATTTCAGTTGTGACAAACTGAACAGTCATGCTACAGGCTTGCACAGTTTAGTACTACCCAGACAGTATATTAAGATAGATGAAGCAGAAGATAGGATTGCAACTAAAAGTGTGTTTTTCTAAGGTGTTTTTGTACTTCTGACTTCATAATAGTTGTGAAGTGAAATGAGGGATATAGAAGGATGTTATGTAATGGTAATGTAGGTGTTATGCTAGGTGGATTGCTGGGAGAGAACATATGATTACTGATGTTCTCTCATAGTCTAGTAATTTTCAAGGGAGTTAGATCGTGTTCATTGCCACATTTAAGGAACATATTTATCACATTTCGAAATTGCTTGAGCTGTCTCAAATGAGAGATTTGCAGCTTTCTATGTATTCACAGCTGTAGCACAAGTGAAGCATATTTTAGTTTCTGTTTTAGTTGTCGATATCTGGAATAGATGTCAGTATCAGACGATTGCCTTTTCCATTCAGAGCACAATTCATTTCTTAGCTTAATAAACTGTGTAACATCATCATAGATTTGGTTTACTCTGCATTGTTAATTTTTGAGAGGATAAAAGTTTGTCCTGGATTGGGATGAGAAGGTTGTAAAATGCTGAAAAGAACTGATGACTGCACTTGCAGACACAGCTCTAATCTAAACTGTCACATTCAGTAAGTAGTTGATTAGAGCTATCCAAGAATCATTAAACCAAAAATAACTGTTTGGGCGTGTTATTTCTACTTTCAAGAAACCATGTCGAATAAATAGGGTAGGGGCCCACCTTAGGCAGTTTAATAGTACAAGAATTTGAAGCAGTTTGGTACATTTGTTTAAAGAACATCAGACAGTACACCTTGGGTCTGGTTCCCTCTGTGCCAAACTGTGTTAAATTATGGGAGGTTGCTAATATAATTAGCTGACTTTTCAGAATGCCCTGCCCATCCAATCTTGGTTAAGGTCACCTACTATTAACAGTATGTTGTATTTGGTATGATCTAAAATCATGCTTACCATTAATTCTGCTAATGTTACAGAGGAAGGTGGAGTGATGTAAATGACCGAAATAAATACTGTGGCATGTACACCAAGCAATATTTTGAACACATACTCAAATAGGATTTTTTTTTAACGGAGGGGTTGCTTCCAGCTATTAAATTAGGAGAAAGATTATTATACTCCTGACAAATAACATAGCCCCCCACCTTGACACACAGCTCCAAGCCTCTTGGCACAAAAAATCTGGACAAAACCAAAAATAATAGGGGTAACAAAGCCACAAAAATAAGGACATATTTTAAATACTGCTCTTATAAACTTGGAAAGGTGCTAGGATAAAAGATCTTGTTACCATGCATTTTCTCAAGGATATGAAGTCTGAATCCCAAATACCTGTCATTATTTAGTGAATTCAGTCCTTACTGACTCACCACAAAACTCCATAAAATTACAAATTTTACGAGGAACAGACCAAAAATAGGAGGCAAAAATCAGGACATTCTGTGAAAATCTCCAGTAGTCAGAAAATAGAGCACCAAATATGAAGGAATAGGGAAAGAAATCTTTGAGCATAACTTAAATTATTTAAGGCTCTAAGTTTGGACTTGTGTTGTGTTGACCACATTTTAAGCTGGGGACATTTGTTGTTAATACTCTCTATGCTCAGTAATTTTGATATTTTGTATAAGGTGATAGCTTGTATGACAGTAAGAGAGAAGGCTCTGGACTGAGGTCCATCTTCCTGTCTGGTGCCAACAGCAAGGTGGCAAGAATAATAATGATTTTTTTTAATATTTTCATGCATTCATTAACATTATGTCAGAAGCAATAAGGTAACAGTGTATGGCTTTACATTAGGGGATATGTCTAGTCCACTTAATAGGCATGCTTCCCAAACTATCCTGAAACATTCCCCAACAAACATTTTGTAGTCAAACAACAGATGAGAATGCTGGAAAAAGTACAGTTGTGTACACTTACCACAGAAGGCCTGATGCAGTCTGATAACTGGCACCAGAGTCAGAGACTAAAACTTCATGCCAAAAATGCAAAACATATCTTTCAGGACAATCACCCATAGAAATGAATGTATTGAGAATACAGCCCTAAGAGTTGACCCTGTGGTTAGGGATTTGGGAATGCATGTAGCAAGTTACTGGACCTCTGACCATCATGCATCTACTGCAGTAAGGAGATTATTCTATAAAGCACAGCTTGTAACCAAGGATATGGCATCTAGGTCCAAAGATGGCATTGTTCCATTGTACTATACTTCTCCTTGATTAGACCAATTGAGTATAATGCCCCTTTGGTATACATTTGAACAGGCATATGCAACAACTGCAGCATCCAACAGATTTCTTACAAACAGATGACAACATGTCCTTCACGCAGATTGTTTCAAAAGATTATCTTTGTAGCTTGTCTCTTACAGACCGCTGAGAAGTGATCTATGCTTGGCCTTCAAAGCATCTGATCCAGCGCTTATGGACTTGTTGCAGATCCATAAATAAACAGCATCAGAAGTAATCACTTATGAACTTATAACCTGACTAATTTTACAGTGCGGCACAGAATCATAATCCTTTATTAGGCTCCTTACTGATGTCCTTAATACTGACTTAAATTCAAATCAACAATAATTGTGTACAACACCATTAAATTACTCGTGCAAGATCTTCTGGAGATAAATCCACTCTGAAAGATGTCACATGATTATCTTGTGACAATGGAAAGCAGAGATGACAATCTTCTTTCAAATACCTTCTCTCTCTCTCTCTCTATACATATATATATATATATTCCCTATAGTCTTGTCAATATATATATATATATATATATATATATATATATATATGTGTGTGTGTGTGTGTACATATGTATTTATCATAATGTTCTGTGTTGTCATTTTCATTCTTCCTCAAGTATTGGGTTTGGATCTGATCCTCGGATCAGACTATTACTATAGCTCATGGTGACCTAAAAGCTCTTAAGCTTGTCCCTACCAACAATGCACCAACCCCTAGCATACCTCCGATCTGGTTTGCTAGATGGCATAAGGCAAGAAATATTAATAAAATATTCCTGACAGAAGAAGACATTATCTGGAGCTCAATGGAAGGCATGTTCTTCCAGAAGTCTATAATGACAAAGGATGTAGGTTGGTAGGTGGGCAGCTGAGGAAGAATGAAAATGGACAACACAGATGGAACGTTATGGTAAGTACTTTTTTATCTGATGATGTCAATTTTCATTTATACCTCAACTACTGGGACAGAGTCCCCAGCTACCTGAAATGGGTGGACTCTAAGGAAAGACATTCCTGAGCATAGTTGAACCAAAGGCTACCCTTTCCCATGAGACCAGATCTAGTTTGCAATGACTAATAAAGGTATGAGGACTAACCCAAGTTGCAGCTGCACATACATCTTTCCATGGAATACCTAGATAATACTTATGAAGTTGCCGTGCATCTAGCTGAGTGGGCTCTTAAAAGAGTTTGATAATGAGATACCCAATTTACTGTAGACAAGATATTCAGTCAGTAAGCCATCTTGCCAAAGTTAACTTTGCAACAGATTTACCTATTTTGTAGTCCACAAAGGAGATAAACAGTCGTGCAGACTTTCTTTTGTTCTGTGTAAGTAGAAATGTAATTGTCTATGAACGTTTAACAAGTGCAACATGTACTCTCCTTTGTCTTCAACTTCTAGAAAGAAAACGGGCAGATTAATGGACTGGTTTATGCTTGATTCTGAGACCACCTTAGGAAGGAAGGATTGGTTTGTAATGTTACCCTATTCCCTATGAAAAATAGAGTAGGGAGATTTAGAGAACAATGGGTGAAGTTCTAAAATTATTCTGGCTGAAGTAATGGCCACTAGAAAGATAGTCTTCCAGGTTAGAAATTTAAGATCACATTTTGCTGCTAGCTCAAAGGGGGCATGAATTAAGACCTGCAGCAGTAGATTCAAGTCCCATGACAGAGCAGGGTCTTTATAAGGTGGTCTGAGTAGAAGAGTAAAGCTTAAATGAGAACAGGGAAGAATTCTCAACTCCAATATGGAAGCTAGAGATTGCTGCCAACTGAACTCTAATGGTTGAGGAGCTAGCTCCTTTGTTGAAAAATTTCGCCAAAAGCTCTACGACACTTTGTACAGGGACTGAAAAAGGGTCAATACATTTCTGATGTGCTGAAAAAACAAATGTCTTCCACTTACATCTGGAAAGTTTCCTCGTAAAAGCTTGATGGGAAGATAAAAGTATATAACGTACAGGGGACAAGAACATAGGTTGTCTGACTATTAAAGGAAGTGGAGAAACTGAACTGTCCGCTTTAGGTTTGAAATATTTCGGTCAACCATGCCTGTTGGGTGAGACAGGAGGTCTAGAATCAGATCCAGAATCTAAGGCGGATAAAGTAGATGAGTCCAAAGAAAGGGGAACCAAACCTGTCGAGGCTAGTAAGCTGCAATGAGGATAACCTTGCTCTTCAACCTGGCAGCGTAGCTTTCTGCAGAAATTTGGGGATCAAAGGAGTAGGGGGATAAGCACAGAGGAGATTGGGGGGGCAGTCAATGCAGCAGAGCATCCCTTGGTGATTCCCCATGGGGGTGGGGTCAGAGCAAAGAAGCTGCTGCACTTGTTTAGGGGAGAAGTAAAAAGATAGCAGCAAGGTTGAACCCACTGATGGAAAATCATTTCTGTCACTTTCATGTTGAGAGACCACTCGTGAGGTAGTAGAAGTAGAATGGACCTGCTCAATGTGTCTATCATCACAGTGGACTTCCCCAGAATGTGCATTGCTATCAAGTAAGCAGTTGGATGAGATCTCCTATTGCCACACTGACTGCTTCTCAACCCCCCCCCTGTAAAATCTGGTTCCTCCTTGATTATGTACCAAACTACTGACATACTTCTATTTCAATCACAACTGTCCCTAAAGGGAGAGAATCCTGAAAGGCCTGCAATGTTAAAAGCACTGCTCTCATCTCCAGAACACTGATATGCAAACTGGCCTCTTTGAGGGACCAAGTGCCTTGGACTGTTTTCCTAAAAGTGCCCCCCCACTCAAACTCATGGTCACTATGGCCTTGGATTGAGAGAGAATGAAAGGATGGCCTTGTAGAACCTGATCTGATTGAATCCACTAACAAAGGTATTTCTTGCAAGCCTGAGTGATCCTTATTTGGGCCAACAATCATTGATAAAGAATTGACTGTTGTGCTGCTAGCATACATTGAAGAATTCTCATATGAAATCTTGCCAGGGGGACTAAAATTATGGCAGCTGACATTGATCCTAAGGCTTGGGGAATCAAATGGGCTGAAATTTTTGTACCGTGAACAATTTTCTTGACCTGTAATCTTATTGTTTGTACTCTCACTAGAGGAAACAAAGCTGTTACAGATACCATGTTGAAAACTGTCCCTATAAACTCCAGTGTTTGAGATGGTTCTAACTGAGAATTGTTGTAATTTATTGCAATTCCTAGAAGGAAACCAGTTTGAAATACCTAATGCCTCATTCCTACGAGTAGATAATTGGTCAGGGTGGTGATCAGCCAGTTGGCTAGATTCGGAAACACCTCCTGCAGTCTCAAGTGAGCTACTACCACTGCCATACATTTGGTGAACACCCTGGGAGCTGTGGTGAGACCAAAGGACAGGGCTCTGAACTGATAATGACTGGCTCCCAGCCAGAAGTGTAAGCAGCTTCTGGACTGACAGTTCACTTTTATGAGATAGTACGTGTCTGGAAGGTATATTTAGCACATCCAGTCATCCTTGCCCAAAAGGGCAAAATGGACTGAACCATAACCATCTGAAACTTTGTGTGTCGAAGTAATCTTGAGTAAGTTCTGGATTCTATCTGGTGTGGTGGGATTTCTTGGATGACTTTTTTTCTAGCAGCTTTTGTATTTCTAGTGCTGCTGCTTTCCTCAGCTTGGGTGGAACATCAGAAAACTTGTGTGAGGACAGAGGTGAAAAGGGAATTATATAACCTCCACAAATCATCAACTGCACCCACGTATCTTTTGTGATATCTAGCCAGGATTTCTGGTGTAGGGATAAACACCCAACTGCTAACAGAGGGGGACTTCAGGCCTCATTCAGGAGCACTGATAAGGTCTGTCCGAGAAAGAATCTCTAGGCCTTTGGTTTTGCAGACCACCTCTACCTATTGGGCAGTGTCTTCCATTTGAGTTTCCCCCTCTGCCACTGGGGAAACTGTCTCCATGTGGATCTTGGAAAGGACCCAGAGATTTTTTGAACCATATTTTTCATCCTCCTTGATTCCTAGAGAAGGTCCTTTGAGTGGTTGAAAAACATACCCCACAGCAGTGAGAGAGTCTTTCCATCTTGTCTCTTAATTGATATGCTTAAACCTGCTGCCCTTGATATAGCCTTAGCCGCATGACAGATAAGCCAAATGGACGAGTTTGAAATGGATTGCACGGTCACCAACTGTGAGGCCACAGAAGAGTCTCAGCAGTAGTGATCCCTGAAAAGAATGATGGTTCTTTTGTCAAATCTCTTTACAACCTAATAAAATGTGTCAAATAGTTCAACGACCTAAGAGCAAAGGTCGCTGAAGCATAGATATCTGTCCAAAACCCTTGACTACCTGTTAGGAGGATGGAAAATGGAACTTTGTTCCACAAGTTCCTTCTAAGTGGCTGCCACCACAACCATGGCATCCACATGTACTCGCTTACTCCAAAACTCCCTTCGTTCTGGTGGTGCCAGAATTTGATCTAGTCTCTTCGGGATAGGTTCAACTGAGTCAGGCTCCCTCCATGCCCCCTTAGAGATCAAATCAATTAGATCATCAGTGGGTAGAGTAACCCAGGAAGTAGACTGACCAAATACAAATGTTCCAGAAATACAGACATCTCTGGAGGAGGACTGTGGGAGGACAAACCACTCCTTTGTTTAAGTATTGCTTCTATGTCTCCAAATGAGATGTCTTCAGGTGGTGATCTTGGGGATCTTTCCCCTTCATCGAAATCAGTATGTTCATTGATAGATTCTTGAGGGTAATCCAAGTGCCTCCTTTTGCATTTTCTGTTCCGGGGCACTTCTTCAGTGGGATGTTCTGAAGTATCATCAGAAGAGATGGTGATTCCTTGCTGGGTAGCCTGGAGAGGTTGGGCTGTCTGTTCCTGCGGAATCGAATGTTGAGGTTCAAGGTGCACAGACACGAGATCCTGAAGGCAGATTAGAGGGAGGAGAGACCATCTGTTCAGCCAAAGCAGAGAACACACACTCCAGTAAGTCAAAGATAGAATGCCCCACAGAGAAAAAAGCAGATGGAGCTGAGAAACCACACTTACACCCAATCAGCTCCATCTGCCCCAAAGGCATTCCACTGAGGCAGAGGTCAGAGCCGAGCTGTTCAAAGCAGAGGCCTGAGGGGCAGAGATGGCTCTGAAAACTCAGGAGTAGACTCCAAAACCTCAGATCCATCCAACATGTTAAGACTCCGAGAGGCATCCGGCTTTGAACTGAGAGATGGAGCAGTCAGAGAAATGCTCTGAACCAAGGATACAACTATCCTCAGATCAGAATCAGATGGTCTTGGCAAACTCGGATCCAAGAACTCCGAAACAGGCTGTCAGATTGGAGAAGGAGCTGACACTGGAGGAGTAGAACAGACCAAGGCTTCCTGACCCAAAGGGTTAGGAGCCAGGAGATCCCCCATCTATATCTGCGCCGAGAGAAATTTCCTCACCATCCTATCCATGTTGGCTTCGGTAAGACTTCTGGAAGAACAAGACTAGCCAACAGAAGGGGATTTTGAATGCCATTTCTCCAGAAAGGGAGATGGGATGCTAAAATGCACCGGGTCAATGGATGATGAATACTGAGTTCTTGAAAGGAGATTTGGATCCGCTGAACTGATCTGAAGTCGGTCTTTGGAGATAAGACAGCCAGCTTCAATACAGAAGCTTTCAGATCCAATCTAAGTTTCTTTTTTGGAGGTTCTGTTGATGCAGTGGAAGAGCTAGATGGTCTAGAGAACTTTTGAAGTCTCCATAGAAGTAATTTTAGGGTGTTGAACCCCAGTAATTGCTTCTGAAAAAGCTGTAGGTAGTAAACCTTTTAAGATCAACTTATTCTACAGATCTACATTCAGGTGATCAGGGCCCAGACAATACACTCGTACATCATGTACATCTGATAGCGACAGCTTATGGCTGCACTAACACTTTTTAAATCCCAAAGTTTTTTTTTTTTTTTGTGTGTAAATAAGGGAGGAAAACCGTACCAACAAAGGTACAGAAGAGTACACCAAAGGTGAAGCAAGAAAAGTTGAGAGAAAAAAACAGGAAAAAGAGAAATTATACAAAAATACCAGCAAGGGTATACAAACAAGGACACATTACGTGTAAGAAAAAAGTAGTTAAAAAAAAATAGAAATAATGACTTACCTGAAAAAATGCTAGACAGCTAAGATGACCACGTCTATTTCACGTATGTAGCAAACAGGATTTGAGTTATGTTAGGGGGTTGGTGCATTGTATAGGGAGGAGCTCTAGATCTTTTAGGTGGCCATGAGCTATAGTAATGGCACAGTCATTTCAGAGGATCAGATCCAAACCCAACAGTTGAGGAATGAATGAAAATCATAATCAGATCTGAGTTTTTTTTCCAAATTTCAAGTACATAACTATGCAACGTGGAATGAAATAAGTAAGGTAATGTACCAGTTTTGGAAGCGTCTTATAAAGAAAACACCACATTAAATTCATCTGGTCCACTTGCTGCTTTGCTTGTGCATCTTATGAGTTACAAGGAAATTCATCCATATCAGGGAGATGACCACATCTGCTATAATGGGTTTTAACTTTGCTGAAAAAACACACAAAATGTTGGCCACAAAGCCATATCTCCGCTATCAACCCACAACTCAATGTTTCCTGAGCAAGGTCCTCAAAACTGCTGCACACATATAGAAAAGGTTTTATTATCTACTGTATGTATCGCCAGTTTTATTTAATGTCTTGCATTTGTTTTCGGATTGCTTTCTTCAGCCTTTTGGTAACTTGCTGAAGTTTCCTTTTTATTTCTAAGCATTTGTGAAGGGAATATGTTCAACAAGGATGGGATAATTTATTCTCCAACCTATTATTCAGGAGTGGAGTACCTATTAGAATATATTTAAGTATGAGTAAGTCCACAGCCTCACAAATAAGTTTACATTGATCAGAAATGTCTTCACCATCTGGGACCAGTGCAATTACATGGCCATCAAATGTAAATAAATCTACCACTGAATTATCAAAAATAAAAAAAACCCCCATCAAAATGTAAATAAATGTGTGATTTTTGGGCCTAAAAAAATAATGATTTCTGTATAGAAGTTCATAAGTTCATAGGTAGGTACTAGGCTATTGGCCCTAGGGCCTATATAAGCCTAGCCAAATGGTACCCTGGCTTTTGCCACCCAAGAAAATTATTTTCCTATGCCCCTGTCAAGCAGAGCCACTGAAGTAATCCCCGGGGTGAATTTCCTATCTCCCATCCAATCAAGATTTTTCTTGAAGAGTGCGAATGAGGAGCTTTGTTTGATATAGATAGGTAGTTTGTTCCATAGTATGGGAAGTCTCTGAGACAGGAATCTATCCCTCCAGCATGTTCTGTTTATTGTGGTGACAAGGTTTAGGTCCCTAGAGCATGTAGCTCGGAGGGATTGGGATTTCTTTGTCCAACAGCTCTGGGTTTGACATAGATTTGTATGTTAGGCAGAGATCGCCTCTGAGTAGGCAATATGCAACAGAGTAAAGCCAGAGTTTTATGAGACGGTCTGCGTAGGGCATCTGTTTGAGGCTGGTAATCCTCTTTTTGAGGTACTTCTGTGGCCTTTCCAGTTGTTGTAGATGTCTTGTGAGGTACATACCAAAAGGGGCGTTGTACTCTATAATGGGTCAAATGAGTGATGAGTAGAGGGGAACAATGACCTCTTTTTCCTGGATGAGAAACCTTTTGTGATGAGGTGTGCCACATAGAAAGAATTCCCGACTACTATGGCGATGTGATTATCAAAGGAGAGACTACTGTCCACCTGTGTCCCAAGGTCTCATCACACTTTCGGTGTTAAGTAGACTACTGCCTAGAAGTGATGCTTGCTTACTTTTTATATCTTATAGCATAAAATTACATCCCTTTTTCATTAAAATTCAAGTTACACCTGCCCCTTTCATTTGAAAGTAGAAGTGTATTTTTAAATGGGTAATTATACTAGTAGAAATTCCTGAAAAGTTCAATAGAAAATGTCAAACCAGTTTAGAGATGGAGGCATTTATACACAGAGACCAAAAACAGTCCAAACAATCAGTAGTTCTCAAATGAATAGATTACGTTAAGGAATTAAATCAGATTTTAGGGAATACACATGCCCTAGCTTCAGCAAAAGCCAAGAAAATCTTTTTTTCAGCTTCTTTTCGGCTAAAACAGCAAATGAAAGTAGGCAAAACTATATTATGCCTCTGGAAATATTAGTATGGTACTGAGGGACCAGTGTTTCTCAAAAAGCATTAAGTGCCAAAGAAAGCAAATGCCCATTCTGGATTTATATAGAATCCTGCACCACCTGCATCTATTCCTCTGCAGGAGAAATCTGCCTTTACAAATGGAAGAGAGAGCTTTAAAAAACAAGCTGGACCAAAGGCAACCAGTTGATGGGTAAACCCAAATAATAATTTATTGCTACAGTCTGAATTCAAGGCATGAGTCTCTCTTCACTGGGTTGGTCCACTGTTCGAGTTTGTCTGTTTCACCCTCAAAAGAGTAGCAACAATAAAATGAAGCCATAATCTAATCACAGGAGGTTACGAGGCTATTGATCCGGTAGTCGTTTCAAGCCTAGCCGTTTCATCCCAATGTAATACTGTAGATACACTTGTAAGTACCCAGGGTTGTATTTAGTAATGACTGCCCATGTCCAGGAGGGTTGTGGGCAGACAAAAACGAAGAAGACACTCACCTTACAAATGAGACTAAAATTCCTGGTAAAAGGAGAGAGTAAAACAGTGAAGGGAAAGAGCACAAAAAGTATAATACAACAAAAGTAAGGTAAGGGCACGCAGAAATTAACTATATACAATGATGAAGAAATATCACGTTAGTGCAGGGAAATAATGTTAGGAAGACAAATGTGGCTAATCGGTGAAGGGGAAATTAGGGGATTACATGATGTATTCAGAAGGAAAAACAAATCTGCAAACGGACTCAGGCTTGACATTATCTTAAAGAGCTCATGTCAAGCTCAGCTTAAATATTAGTAGGGAGAGATTCCCAGAGTTGGAGGCCTAGGGTGAAGAAGGCATGGTTTAGTGCAATGAAGTCTGGTTCTGAGACACTGAAGTGCATCACACCAGTAAACAATTCTTGGATTGTAACTATGGGGTTGTCTGAAGAGGGTGGAGGAAAGGGAAGGACAGGAGTGTTCTTTGAGGAGCTCGCAGAGTTGGGACCCAAGAAGCAGGCTGGCACCTTGTTGGACAGATAGCCAAATGGCTTTATTATACATGATACAATGATGCTCATTTCTAGGGGAGGCAGTAGTGAAATGGGAGACAGATTTGGTTACAGTATGGATGGAGAAGGAGTTTTTCTTGGATGCTGTTGCTGCAGCCAGTGAAATTCTATATTCAAGTTGTGCTAGTAGAATGCCTTTGCCTATGGTATTCCTGTTTGGTCTTCAGAGAAGGCATTTGTCCACAGCAGGAAACGAAGCCATCACTAAGTGCTCCTACCATGTTGTTTTGAGGATAGCAGATGATGTTGGGAGATACAATGGATGAACTGACTGTAAAATAACTTTTCATGGATTTTACTAAGTATGTGGAAATTGAAGTTGGGGCAGGAATCAATGGTGTGGGGATGGGGTTATTTTTTTTTTTTGGGGGGGGGGTCAACTATGGCTGTTTTCCAAATATCACACAAAGTTTGCAGACATAATAAATGCAAAGATGGGGGTGGGGAATGGGGCATGAAGCCCTTAAATAGGAATAATAACCATGTGAAAAGAGAGTCAGGACAAGCAGGTGAGTCAGTTTTCATTTCTTAAAGCAATGGTACTGTGTGTTCAACTTTGATTACTTTGAAATGGAAAGTGGGAATTAAAATATAGGATCCTCAATACCATAAGGGGACAAGAACTCATAAAAGGAATGAAAATCTAATAGTCTCGGAAGGCGCACAAAACTCCAGCAGCACTCCTTCCCAGCTGTTGCTCCAGCAGTAAGATTGCAGTGTCATGACTTTTTAAGACACACAAAGGTCAAACCAAAGTGGTGCCCTCATCTTTGGAGGCTAAATCATGACCCAACTGGGGGTCCAGAACGGCAGACTTAAGAACCTGGACACAAGATCCAATTTCACCAAAAATAAGAATCCTGCTAGAAAAAAAAAAGTGAACATCCGGGGCTTTCAAAAGGGGTAAAATGGGTTATTTGGAGGCTAGAAAAACAACAATTCCATCAAAGAGCCCTTTAACAGACTGCCCATTAAACCCAGATAAGGACACAATCATCGAGGAGACTGAGACCAGCCCATAAACCCAGTGAGGAACCTAATCAAATTCCTCCAACAAACCAGAAGGGGGTGGAAACAATGCAAAAGCAAAAACTATTCTTGAGTATGGCAGAACCACAAACAGACCTTGGCTGCATCCCTGTCTCTAACTTCAAGCGGTCTGAAAATGGAGAAGGCTGGAGGCTTAGCCATGACCAACATCCCAACCAGCTCACAAGTAAGAAGCCCAGACACCCCAAGGGAGTGGGCACAACTTAGCCAAAAGCAGAGTCATCCACAGTACAGAATGCCACAAATCCCAAACCAACAATCACATTTCAAGATAGCTACCGAAAGAAAGAGAGAGAGCTAGCATGGAAAGTAAAATTATTTCTAACTCCAATTATGTGCTAAAAACCTGCTATTTTACATTTGTCTAATCAAATATCTATCTGTATAGTTGCATTTTAAACAGTACTGCCTAATTTCTTTAAGTAAAGAATTTTATCAGTCAATTTCAAAAGCTCGTGGTTGGCTATTAATGTATTTACGGGTACATATACTGTGTTGGTAAATTAGAAAGGCTGGCATCCACATGTCAAAGTCACAAAAAATTGAAATACCGAACACAGTACCTAGTAGCTCGAACAGAACAGAACTCGGAACAGGTTAGCAAAAATAATCCTCAGGCTCTCTCAGTAATGACCAATGTTTATTCCACAATGCACGAACGTAAATGACATGCGATTCAGAATAACTGATATATCCAACAACTAAGGTTAAGCGCTTTCATCTGTCCTAGCCAGACTTCATCAGAACCATCAATTGACATAAATGACAACATTTTATACCATCTTTTGGTGCCAAAATTTTGTCAATTAACCAATTCATTCTATTAATAAACCCCAATACATAACCTATATATTTGTTTGTATGGTAAAATCACGTACACATAACAT
Organism: Protopterus annectens; assembly: GCF_019279795.1. Lineage (NCBI taxonomy): Eukaryota > Metazoa > Chordata > Ceratodontiformes > Protopteridae > Protopterus > Protopterus annectens. The sequence goes on from NC_056731.1 coordinate 457,900,958, forward strand.
ATGAATATTTAAATATTACTATACAATATATACCTAAAATTCTATATAAAAAGCTCATCTATATTTGTGTGTATATAAAATCAGATGAAATACAATATAGTGTGTGAATTAAATTTTAATATATATAATTTCAATAAATACCATATTGTTAAAATCATACCTATAATTATAAATAATGATACTTGTAATTGTCTAAAATACCTATTTAATAAGATGACTGCTACAAACTGAAGGCTACATCACTTATTCGCTATTCTACCAGGAAGTGGGAGAAATACTTAACCAATTTATATATACTTATGCTGTAAATCACAGAATTGATTATGTTATATTAATTTAAAATAATTTAAAAAATAATTTAAGAATAGTAAGTAATACATTAATACAGTTCATA